>NW_007380236.1:0-27516 GCF_000475195.1 Diaphorina citri | reverse complement strand
GATTTTTTGATTTTACTTTCATGTAATGATTTAAAATCAAGACTAGAGCCCGTTCTCCCTTTATTGCCAATATAATGTCGACTCCCGATCGATTTCGCCTAAGTTGACCAATGGTATCGTCATTCGATATCCACCAATGTGCTTTGGAGCGATTCAACATTGAAGTCCAGATCTTGTTATCTTATGTACCAGGTACCAGGGTCTGCTGTGCCTTGCTAGCAGCTGGCTATTGTAGTAAATGTGATACTCGTAATACTCTTGCTTGCCGCTTGTAATATCACATTTGGGCGCCCGCCCATTTGAAGAACCATGAGCCCTTGGGACAGGAGTCCTGATCCTTTGTTACTGCTACTTATTATAACAACGTTGTGCTATTTTGTGTGCTGGTTCTTTGCTTATATACAATTAATCAAAAAAAATTGTGTTGATTTTATGAAAGTATCGGCCTTATTTTGTACACAAAAAGCCCAAAGTGGCTGAGGCGTAAGGCAACCTTAACCTTGAGGGAAAATGCTGTTGGAATAAGAATTCACGAAAGCTGGATCTTCCATCTTATCCTAAAGTGTTTGTTTATAGAGACAACTCCCCAACATTCTCCCAGGAACAAGGACCATGCTCCTTGAATTAAGGGTCAATGGTGCATCGCATTAGGATACAAAGAATTTTCCTTGCTTTTTAAGGAGAACATTTTTCGGTGAATTAAAGGTACATTTTTCGGTGAATTAAATGGTGCATCGCATTATCAGAATACATAATCTCTCTCTCTCTCTCTCTCTCTCTCTCTCTCTCTCTCTCTCTCTCTCTCTCTCTCGTCTCTCTCGTCTCTCTCTTTTTTCTGTTTCTCTCTCTCCTGTTTCCTGTTATCAGGAATATAATAATTACATATATGTTCTTAGTTACATATGTACACACATGTGTATTTTCGTACATGGAAACATATTCTGCCTCTGATTCACATTCATTCATTTCACTTTTGAGATGTTTGTTTCCCCTCCTCTTATGTATCAAATCCATTGAATCTTAAAACCATTTAAGTTCAATGTATCCTCAAATCAATATTCAATTTATTTAAGTTTTATTTTGAAATGGTTAGGTATCTTCCAAAAAACACATATCCATTACCATTCCACTTAATTTAATAGGAATCTGAATGTTGCCTGGAAATGGAGCACAGGAAAACCTCGAACCCCGCCCTCTGGATTGTGAAACCGCCCTGCTTCCGTTTGTATAGGCAACATTGATGTTCATATTATGTCACAATACTTATTATGCAGTTAGTTGAATGGCATAGGTACGTTAATAATATAATTATGTGCTATGTAGATTGCGCCACCAACTTCAATGCTGTAGTGGTTAGTGGACTTGGGATCTGGAGGTTGGTGGTTCGAGTTCTTGTCAAGTTCTGTTACACCACCTATCCTTCTGTCCATCTCATGGGTGAACCAGGACTGTTTAAAGGGAGGGAAAAGAGAGAGGGAGAGGAGAGAGAGAGAGAGAGAGAGAGAGAGAGAGAGAGAGAGATAAGGAAATAAGTTAGGCTCGATATCTTTTCATTTTAACTGAAAAACTGACGTTTGACATTTCAGTCAACCAAAACTTAACCTCTAAGCGAAAAAGCTCCCCTTTACTCTTTCTCTTTCTTTTCTTCTATCTCCTTTACTTTTCTTGACATTTCAAGTGATTCTAAGTGAACTGGAGGTACCTAGCTACGTGAAAAGCAAGCCCGTTCTCCTCTCTCTCTCTCTCTCTTCATCCTATCTTTCTCTCCCTCCTCTCTCTCTCTCTCTCTTATCTTGTCTACTCGCGCCTTCTCTTGTTATGCCTTCTTCTCTCTCTTTCCCAATCTCCCCCTCCCTCAGTTCTTTCCCGTGTCTCAGTTCTTTCTACTCTCTCCCCTTTACCCCAGCAGTCTAAACAAGGTCTCGTGTATTTTATGGGTTTAACATTGTACAATACATAATTAATAAAGTAGACCTTGCTTGATTATAAAAAAAGAAAAAAAAATAATAATAATGAGAGTTAGGTACATATCTTCCAAAAAACTCATATCCATTACTTACCATTCCACTTAATTTAATAGGAATCTGAATGTTGCCTGTAAATGGAGCACAGGAAAACCTCGAACCCCGCCCTCTGGATTGTGAAACCGCCCTGCTTGCCTGCTTCCGTTTGTATAGGCAACATTGATGTTCATATTATGTCACAATACATTATTATGCAGTTAGTTGAATGGCATACGTTCATAATATAATTTATGTTCTATGTAGATTGCACCACCAACTTCAGTACCTATTGTAGTGGTTAGTGGTGGACGTGGGATCTGGAGGTTGGTGTTTCGAGTCCATGTCAAGCTCTGTTGATGATTGCCAACTTCCGAAACTGATCGGCACCCTAAGAAGAGGAATCAGGGTAGTAATTACACTGGTTCCTGGTGTCTTAGGGAATTTACGGGCCCACATTCCCCAAACCCAAAACTAATCAGCAAAATTTCTTTCCTTCGTTTGGTCAATAGTGCACCTATTTTGTATTGTATGGAATTTTTAACTGTGTTAAGCATATGCTTGTCACACATGTCGTTCCCCTATTATCACACCTAGATAAACTTTATGACTTGACTCGAACAACCAAACTTCAGATCCAAAGTCCAACGCGTGAACAACTGTACCACTGAGGTTGTTTATTTTCAATTGTATGTACCTACATATGTATAGCTAGTACCTTGTTACCTAGTCTATTGAATAGACTCCCGATCGATTTCGCCTAAGTTGACCAATGGTATCGTCATTCGATATCCAGCAATGTGCTTTGGAGCGATTCAACTTTGAAGTCCAGATCTTGTTATCTTATCCCCCCTGTCTGTAATAGTTAAAGTTCAAGGTCATGTGATATTGATTTAACAGTTAGTTTCATATTGAGGTCAAATTTTATATGGATGAGTGGGGGAGAGGAAGGGAAGGAAGGTTGGAGTGATGTAGACTGATATAGGCGTAGGCAATAGAGAGAGATTTAGAGGGAACGGGAAAGATGGAGGGAGTTGGGAGGGAGAGAGGGAGAAAGAGGGAAAGAGAGGGCGAGCGTCTAAAATTTAAGGCATTATTACTTTGCATGAGTAAAGCAGTAAAGTATAGCGAAGCAAAGTTATACTATTTTTTTCTAGGAAGAACACATCACACTTTGGCGCTTCAGACCATTTCCTGTCACACTGAAAGCATGTCCTATGAGCTGTAGCATGTCTTCTTAGTTGTTGTGGACCGTAGCATGTCGCTCATCCTATTTACATACTGACCAATTAACTGCGTATGCAATATGGAATAATGGATTGATTATGTTCGTTGCACTCCTTATTGCATACTCAAAATAATTGTTGCATGTTGCATAATCACAAAGACAATTTCAGGCGTATTCGAACTATTGTATTATGTGCTTCAAAATTGGTTGAACAGTGTTGAGTTGTTGAGGTTTTGGGAAGCAAAATATCTTTGGTCATCATCAGTTTGAAAATTTGAATCTGGTAGGTAAACATTGGTTGTTAGGATTATTGAGATACCCCCTATTCTCAAGTATATTTTGTCCATTTAGGTATTAAAACAAGATCAAAAGGCGGTCGGTACGTCTGATTTTAAAGTTACCTATATAGATATATTATTTCTTCATTTATATCACTCACCTTCATTTAAATTTTACCTTTAACTTGATTTTAATGAAATGGAGACCTTTTTTCAAGAGCGACCCTTTCATTGTTTTCTTAAGTTGTAATTAATCTTGCATTAGATTTTCATTACTGATTTTAATAAAAACTGTTCATTTCTATTATTATTTTTTTTAATTGTTTTAAAAGAAACATCAAGATGCATGGTTTATAACAGTGAAATTTCGAGCATCCTTAGAGGTCAGACAATTGCTTCCGCTACCTTTTTGAAGATATATGTAGATACGGGAAAGAAACATTAAAATGGTCTTTTTTAAAAGACATTTTATGTATTGGGAAAAATCCTACAATGCTGCAGTGAGCACCAAAGTTGTGACATAATAACACAAAGAAATTGCATTTACATTTACAAATTTTGAATCTACCCCTGCCTGACTCCAGAGTATAAACGCATCGGGGGATGGCTTGAAAGTTGAAAGTGATAAGAACTGTTAAGAGTTCGAAAATGCTTCTTTGCGTACTGTTCGTTTCTGTTCCAGCTAGAAATTTCCGTTATTCTTGCCTTGGTCTTTAGTAGATATTTGTTCTAAAATATGTAGGCACCTACCTACTTATTTGATCAGGCCTATTCAGTCGGAAAAACACGTCGCAAAATATACATTGTCAATTGTACGGCGTTTTGATTTGAGATTCAACAGAAACCATCATTAGTGTTGAGTATCATTAGGTAGATTCAAAAGGTCCGTACTCAAATTTCAATTTCAAAACTAACAAAGTCCCCGGCCTAATTGACCCTTGTGCCATTTTGAATGGAAAATGACAAAATGGTTTCGACGTTAAACCACACCAACACACAATGTGCGAATTAAATCCGGGTAAAATCAACAAAAGAAGTCCTTTGCCAAACTAAAAATATTTTAATTATTATAAATGACGGTTTTTCTCCTTCTTTTCAGTCGTCTTTTTTTCGGTTCAATTAGCAGAGGCTTGGTTCGAATCTCGAACCACCATAAATTATTTCCAAAACCATCTTCCATTGTGTTAATTGTGTTAAAAATTAAGGACTTATCCTCGAGATCCTTAAGAGGATCATAATTCAAATGTTCCTCTAAAGTCGACTCTCTTTCGCTTGGGGAGATATCTCAATTATTTCAATTCCATGATTAACGAAACCATTATCTCGGAAATAAATATTGAAAATCTCCGACTCGATGGCCATTCATTGTGTAACCTAGTTTTTTTTTTAGGGAAAAAGGTAAAACGGAAAAATCAGTAGAGCGGAAATTTCGCAATATTGGATTAGGCCGATTATTTCTTTACTTTTTTTCTTCTTCTTGGATGAATATTGGATAATACCTGACTGCGCCTCTATTTACCTAACAATAGATACGGTAGATATGTGAGGGGGAGA
The DNA here is from genome assembly GCF_000475195.1 of Diaphorina citri. Lineage (NCBI taxonomy): Eukaryota > Metazoa > Arthropoda > Insecta > Hemiptera > Psyllidae > Diaphorina > Diaphorina citri. Next base: position 22,456 of record NW_007380236.1, on the reverse strand, counting down.
GGGGGACTATGTCTATAATCTACACAGTATACAGTGGACACTACCCCCTCATTTTTGTACAGGGTGGGATGATATTGGAATCTTAAGTACTTACCTACTAATTATTTATCAAACGGACCAAGTAAGTTTAATGTTTTATTATATAGCTTGGAAAGTAGCGCGTCTGCCTTTAAAGCGCTTTGTGAAAAATAATATTTTTTGAAATTGAGAGTAATTATCTATAGAAGATAGAGCAAAATCATATATATATATAAAAAAAAAACTTATAACCTACCTATCGTTAGGATAGCAGCTGTTTTGGTCCTGTCAGACCTCATTAGCTATTTAATTATAGCTGTAAACAGAATTATAGCTTTTAGGTATTGGGTAGATAATAAGGAATCTTCTAAGCAGAAGAAATTGGCACAATGATGTACTCAATACTCATTCTCCTCCGAAAAAAAAAGCAGCCGTCACAATCCACATATATTCACAATGCTGTTCGATATCTATAGGGATACGAGGTAGGAATAAAATGTGCATCCAATCACCCATCCCTAGCACAATGGCCGCAGATTTTGATTTATATTTGCAAAATATTTGTCCGTATCTAATCCGTACAATATTTTCTGCAATCCCGGTTATTCCCGTTCGGAAATGTGTATAAATATCAATATTTTCGCATTTGCCAATTTCACGCACCGTCAAATCGTTTGACAATTAACGTCCCCTAATCTCGTATATCTCGGAGAAAATGAAGGCTTAGTTGCTTTCTGTTAATGTGAGCTGTGGGGGGGATAAAAAGACTTTCCATTCCAAATTTCCAGTCCAATTTCTGACAGCTACAGTGTAAATTAGGAAATATCGATCAGATTCAATATAATCAACCTGCAAAGGGAAAATATTCGACGTTTCTATAATCAACCTTTTTTTGTATGGCGAAATCCACCTTTTTTAGAGGTTTGATAGAGGGAACTGTAACTGTCAAGCTCTTATCGTCCCAAAAGAGCTCAGAAGGAAGACAGGATAAGAGAAAGCCAACCGTTCTGAGAACGATTCTTATCTGTTTGAGATAAATCCACCCCCGGTGGGAATTGAACCCGCGACTTAGCCCTTACAGAAATCGACCTTTAAAGGGAAGATATTGGAAGTTTTTACTGTGGAAACGTCAAAACTCCGCTGCCAAGATGAAAAGTTCAATAAAAACTTTAGTTATAAAGAAAAAACTGTGACCTAACTAGGTTATCAGGACATACCTTCAAACTTCATTGAATATTGTTTTGAGTTTCGGAAATGTGGACGTTGTCAGAATGAAAATTAATCTCCTTGGAGCCTTAAAACTTCAGAAGAAAAAAATGCATGCACCCTCAAATACGTGATGATGATATTATTGCTGCTGCTGTTGACATTTTCAGCAAAAACGCCTCCAATGTGTCTGAGTTGGCATTATACCCAATGTGTCTAAGTTGGTACTTCATTACTTCATACTTTTAACAGATTGTGGTTGGAACACACCAACTGCTTTCAAAGTGGCAAATAACCTCCTACTTAAAAAGTCATCCATTTTCTGTTCCATCCCGCGAGAGAACATGTAAATAATTCAGAAAAATACTTATTAAAATTATGTAAATTTTAATGGGATGTGGGGAAGCCGAAATTTTTGAAATATTTAATTGAAAATCTCTCAAGACTGACGTTTCTCAAGTGGAGTAATTGAGAATGATGGATGAGATGTTGGCAGCCCTATTGCAGCATTTTTCAAAATGTCTACTTGTTTTTTGACCTTCTTTTGGGATGTTAGATTTCGTTGTCGGGAATTACATTTCAGTCTGTTCTACTTGTGGTTTTGTGTTCTACTTTCAGTTCGTTCTAGTTTCTATTCATTTCGACTCATTATTTTATCATCAATTTGAGATACTTATTGGGAAAAATCCTACAATGCTGCAGTGAGCACCAAAGTTGTGACATAATAACACAAAGAAATTGCATTTACATTATTGGGAGCTGTGGGGAGTTAAAAGACTTTTCAGTCCTATTTGTGGTACTCTGGTCCTGGTACAGTGTAAATTAGGTAATATTGATGTATTTTAATAGATTTAGGTAATCATATAATCAACCTTTGATAGAGGGAACTGTAAATGCCAAGGTCTTATCGTCCCAAAAGCGAAGAGAGAAAGAATACAGGATAGGAGAAAGCCAACCGTTCCAACTTTACTGTGGAAATGTCAAAACTCCTGTGCCAAGATGAAAACTTCAATAAGAACTTTAAGTAGTTATGAAGAAATAAGGAATGTAAAAAACTGTGACCTAGCTAGGTTACCAGGACATACCTTCAAACTTCATTGAATTTCGTTTTAGAGTTTCCGAAATGTGGACGTTGCGTTGTCAGAATTAAAATTAACCTCATTGAAGCCTTGGCACTTCAGAAGACAAAATGCCCGCACCCCCAAATAGTGATGATTTGATAATAATTTTTGCTGATGTTGACATTTTCAGCAAAAACGCCTCCCAATATGTCTGAGTTGGCACAATACTTAATACTTTGACAGATTGTGGTTGAAACACATCAACTACTTTCAAGTAGCTAATATCTTCTATACTTATAAAGTCATCCATTTTCCGTTCCATCCTGCAAGAGAATATTTAAATAATCCAGAAAAACTCTTATTAAAATTATGTAAATTTCAAAAAGATGTGGTGAAGCCGAAATTTTTTAAATATTTAATTGAAAATATCTCAAGACTTGACGTTTCTCAAGTGGAGTAATTGAGAATGATGGATGATGTGTTGGTGGCCCTTTTGCAGCATTTTTTAAAATGTCTACTTGTTTTTTGACCTTCTTTTGGGATCTTACTTGTACGCGATAAAGAAGAAGTGTTTTTTTATCTGGATCTGTAACATTTGTTGACATGTTTTTAACGGTCTTTTGTGCATGCTTGGCGGTCGCTAATTCTCACAACAAGATTTCGACCTAGGATCCCAACTTCGTTGAGTTTTTAGCCATTTTAAATCGTCTCTTTAAAATCCAAACAATATTACCACCCTCACAAAGGAAGAAAGAGAGAGTTTCTACCCTTGCTTCATGCTGAACCACGCGTTACTGACCTCATCGAACCCCACTCTCTGGATGGGCTGACCAGTCAAATACGGAGACGCAAACACTGACATTAACTGACAGCTATCACCACCCTCTCAAAAACTCTCTTCCACCCTTACTTTATGCTAAAGTACGCGCTTCAGACCTCTGTTAAAGATCACTGTCCTGACCCTGTCGGGATTCGAACCCCGGTGTCCTGAGTTCCAGTGGGCTGACTGCTGCCTCTGACCAGACAATCACGGAGGCGTAAACACTGACGTTAACTGACAGCTATCACCACCCTCTCAAAAACCCTTCTCCCCCACCGCCCTCTCAAAAACTCACCCCTTGCTTCATCCCATAGCTTTACTAGTTGCTAGTCCTCTAGACAGCACGTGCTACGGAAAGTGTATAAATGGGTAATATGGGTATGATAGAAGGAATTATATCATCAATCTCTCCGGAACTCATTTTTCTTCTTCAATTTTTCTATTTTGAATCATGAAAACTTTGTTCAAAACACCCATGTGGTTTTCCTGCTTTACAAATTTCGAAACAATGAGAACGGAAAAGAATGTACAATAATAGAATCTCTTTTTTTCTTCTCCTTCATTTAAAAAAGTCAGAGTTTTTCATAAAATCTCATTTTCTTTTCATTTCGTTTCAATGCTTGTCAATTGTATAGTTTTCGTAATTTTCTGGATATCTCCAATTAAAATCAGTTCCATCAATTTTTTTTTGGAATTAATCAAAATATATGAAAGTTTCTATTGAATTCTGCATATTGAATTCCCATTTCAAGCTTCATTAAATTATCTTCGATCACTGGATATAGAATTATGTCTTTTTATGGGTATGTTTTGCAAATTTTGCGAGTACTTGTTTTCTGCAATTTGTGTCTAAAAATCCCCTTGGTATGGATATCAATCGGGAGTTAGGGACATAATATGTATATGCTGCCCCGTTTTCAGTATCAGATGTACTGCAGTTTTTGACATTCTGGGGACCCTTCGACAGTTCAATAGGGAGATCTGGGTTGCCACATTTTCGACATTGGCTGTCATAAGATCCAATACGATCTTTTGTTGTTTCTGCGCCGCGTACCTTTAGTTTGTTTTTCTTTTTTTGACATCTGTGACATGTTGTATTTTTATGAAATGCTTTATGAGGAGAACTGTGCAAATAATATTTTTTGTTTACTTAACTTAAGAAATGGGTTGCTCTCTCTTAGGATGCCTTTAGGAAGTGATTTTGATAGGTATAGTAACACTTTTTATGTACATGCATATCTAAATACATATTTATTCACATCATTTTTTCCTCTAGCTAGCTGCTAGGATATTTCGACATTTCTCAGGCCTTTTAGGAGGCAAAAAGGTTGATTTGGAAGCCAAAACCAATGGTCACAACTTATTTTTGAATCTCCTTTTAGCAAACCAAAAACCAATTCTCCTCCTTCCTTTTTCAACAACAGGAAGCTGTGTGATGTTCCTTAGGGATTCAGCATTGCCTCGAGCTTTTATGAAAATATTAAAAAAAAAATAATATTTTGTTATTGTACTGTTTGGAAAAAGAATCCCAAGTATCGATCTTTTGTTGTTTCTGCGCCGCGTACCTGTAGATTGTTTTTCTTTTTTTGACATCTGTGACATGTTGTATTTTTATGAAATGCTTTACGAGGAGAACTGTGCAAATAATATTTTTTTTGTTTACTTAACTTAAGAAATGGGTTGCTCTCTCTTAGGATGCCTTTAGAAGTGATTTAGGTAGGTATAGAAACACTTTTTATGTACATGCATATCTAAATATTCACATCATTTTTTCCTCTAGCTAGCTGCTAGACAGTTTCGGATATTTCGACATTTCTCAGGCCTTTTAGGAGGCAAAAAGGTCGATTTGGAAGCCAAAACCAATGGTCATAACTTATTTTTGAATCTCCTTTTAGCAAACCAAAAACTAATTCTCCTCCTTTCTTTTTCAACGACAGAAAGCTGTGTGATGTTCCTTAGGGATTCAGCATTGCCTCGAGTTTTTATGAAAATATTAAAAAATAATATTTGGTTATTGTACTGTTTGGAAAAAGACTCCCAAGTACTGCGTATAGAGTGGGGAGTAAAAGAGTAAAATCAATAGCACCTATCAGCTACTCATTATACTTCAGATTTTATTCCTTCTTACCTACGCGTCTCTCACGTTTACGATGTATGAATTTTAAAGTTTTTGCAATCAAAATTAGCGTCCCGTTAACTGTACTCTTTAACGTTATTCCGAGAAAACTTTGTTTTGCGCATGTGCGGAAACGAGTTTTCGCAAAATAACGTTAAAGAGTTCAATTAACGGGACGCTAATTTTTGGTTGCAAAAACTTGCTATTATTTAGCGATTAAAGTGAGCTGTTTGTTCTATCCAAGAATAGATGAAGGTCTTGTTAGTACCACTTTGTAGAGATCTCGTTAGAACTTCTTGAAATGATCTGGGTCTAGAATTACACAGAGATATTTTGTTACAAGACAAACAAAGATAAGCTTTTAACTCATTTGTATACCTAGATACATGCCGTTCTGCACTTGTATGGTTTCCTCTGAGTCAATGACATGCATACACTCTTTGTATCATCTTTTTACAGTCCCCTTATCAAAGTAGGTAACTGGAGGATTTAACATGAAGGTTCCTAACTCATACAGGCCATGAAGGTCCAAAACCTGCCCTGATGAGCCTTCTCCACCTCGGTCTATCATGTGCTGTCTGTGTCCATTCTTCTCCTTCTTACTTTAGGGTTCCATTATTATCAGAAAATGACAGAGTACCGACTACCGAAACAGTCTTGATCTTCATCTCTGTGCATGACGAAGCATGAACTCTGTGCGAGCTTGAGCGAGTAACCATCATGCTGGAAGAAACAGAGAACTTATAACCACAGAGATCAGCAGAGCTGAACACAGAGGCTGTGGTTTAGAATTACCACAGAACATCTTCCAAGAACAAAAGAGAATTTGAAGCCTTATTTCTCATTTTCCAAGTTGAACTTTGATCTGGTTTTTCATTAAATTTGTAGATTAGGTACAGATACCTAATTTATGACTTGTCATCAACTCATCACTCATTCCTTTATTTATTTTTTGAAAAATGCATCTTTTTCCACAAATCGCATGCATTACCGTGGCTAAAAGTATCTTCTATATTTCAGAAATCTACATATATTGTAAAATGTAAATCATAAGTCATAATCATAACTTATAAGACAGAAAAACAATGAACTAAAAAGGGTCTAAACGACATTCCTATACTCATTTTCCGTTCCGGGACAAAAGGAAAAACTTCGATGTTCATTTTTGCGTCATTAAATCAAAATGCCCCTTTCTTCAGCTCTTCTAGGAGGCCGAAACCGGCATACACAAATCATAAAAGGACGTAAATTTTGTTTAATTGACTAAAAGAAAAAGAACATTACGCAAAGGTCAGTTCTAAATTATAGCCCTGGAGGTCAGATTTCCTTCATTGTTCTGAAGAGAAGGAAAATGAACATTTAATTTACGGTTTCATGGTGAGAAGTGATTTTTTTTTCTTTTGAAAATATACAGGGTGCATGTGGTGCTTGTTAAATTTAAATTTTGACAAAATTCGATTTGTAAAGCTTTTGATGCGGTTTTCCAGAGAAATTGAGTCAGTTGAATTCCTTAAACACAAATAGAAGTGATTTTTTTTTCTTTTGAAAATATACAGGGTGCATGTGGTGCTTGTTAAATTTAAATTTTGACAAAATTCGATTTGTAAAGCCTTTGATCCGGTTTTCCAGAGAAATTGAGTCAGTTGAATTCCTTAAACACAAAAGACAATTACAGAGGTCTTCTGTCCCAGATTACAGAAGTCAGAATAGTCATTGCCCACTTCTTGCAAAAGTCCAAGATTTGTATATGGCATTTCAAAGATCACAAATTGTTGAGGGTTTCAAGGGAAGTCAAGTAACCAAATAAATACTCGTAATACCTATACGTATATTAAATGTTTTATCCAAAGTATTCCAAAGCCAAAGACTGTGTTTACGAGTATCTCTGTGAGTTTTGGATCTTCGATAAACAAACTCTGCACAACCCTGTATATTTCATTCAAAGGGTACAATGAGGGGGGACATCTTCAGATCTAGCTATTAAGATTATGAATTATATAAGTATAACAACAGCAAATATACATATGTATTTAAATGTTTTATCCTAAGTATTCCAAAGCCAAAGACTGTGTTTACGAGTATCTCTGTGAGTTTTGGATCTTCGATAAACAAACTCTGGACAACCCTGTATATTTCATTCAAATGGTACTATGAGGGGAGATATCTTCAGATCTAGCTATTAAGATTATGAATTATATAAGTATAACAACAGCAAATATACATATGTACGTCGCTGCCGGGGTGCGCGTCGCTAATTAAAGTCATAATTTATGTCAACTCCTCTCTCAAAACATAAATTATGACGGCTAGTATCTGTCTCGGATCGTTCTCGGATCCGGATCGTAAAATCCTCTGATTTATGTGGAGAAATCTCGATCCGAGAAGTCTTAAGGTTATACTGCCCGAGAAGTTGTAAACCAATTTGTTATGGCTGACCACCGTCGAATATATTACCGAATTTATGTGATGTGCAGTTGCAGATGTGTTTTGTATGTGTGATGAATTGATGATTTACCTACTCGTATTAGATGTATCTTGTCATGTCCGCGTCCGCGTTTGCAAAACGAGTTTTCAATGGGTACTTTAAGAATTTCTGAGTATTTTTATGTAAATTGTGTGCCAAATTTTAATTCGCGGTAACATCTTCTGTTAAAAAAAAGCAACTATATTTTACCTTTTCACAAAAAATCTAATAAAAGCCTAGCTAAACCTACCTGGTGTTATGGCTGACCACCGTCGAATATATTACCGAATTTATGTGATGTGCAGTTGCAGATGTGTTTTGTATGTGTGATGAATTGATGATATACCTACTCGTATTAGATGTATCTGTCATGACCGCGTTTGCAAGACGAGTTTTCAATGGGTACTTTAAGAATTTGAGTATTTTTATGTAACTTGTGTGCCAAATTTTCATTCGCGGGAACATCTTCTGTTAAAAAAAAGCAACTATATTTTACCTTTTCACAAAAAATCTAATAAAAGTCTAGCTAAACCTACCTGGATTTTATTATGTTTGAACTTTAATTGAAAAAACGTCTGACATAAATCATCTATGTAGGTCTGTAGTTATTTGTAATTAAATCAAATAATAATTTGTGTAGATTTAATAATGGTTTATAAATCAATAACTAGTTTCGTTTATATGGTGAAAATATTTAAATTTTCCAACGTTATGAACTGACTAACTAATTTCTAAAAAATAGAAATGCATCCGAGTATATTAATTGGTATAGTGAAACCATCAATTAAATTATTGATAAATAATTCATAATACAAATTTAATTAGATAATTCACTCATATTTAAGTCTTTAAAATCATTGTGTAGAAGATTTATTGGATTTTGTACAATTTATAGTAAATCAACTGTTATTTATGTCTTTCTGGGTTTGAATTGAAGGAAACATAGCCGAGTTTTGGGTAAACATCAGTTATTCTGGTTGTTCTTGTACTTATTTTATCTAAACATGAGCTATTTTTGTACTTGTTATCTTTGGTAACAAATGTTCAATGTATAGTAGGTCGTGATATAGAGAGCTGTGGCTTTCCAGTCTTAGGTGAGACATACCTAGGAGCATACATATGTGGTAAAATCGATTTTACTTGAATTTCAATTTTAAGAACCGTGGCCTAGATATGAAATTCTGAAAAGAAACTGATGAAATTGGCAACAAAAGATTTTAAACAGTTGACGATGCAGTTAAATGGGCAATATCTATTGGTATTCATGTTGAATAGTCAATACATAGAGTTTGTGTCTTTCCAAACAGTGCCTAAAGCTTCTTCATTATTCAAAGGGACACTTTGAAACTACACCAGAACACCACTCATACACTCATATGTCACTTTGTGCTTAGCTGCTTAGTATAATTCAACATGAAGTTCATTAGATATGTAATCCAGCATGTACTACACATTTAATCCAGCATTTGTAATATATCTGTTCAATAATCTTCCTTGTAGGTAACATCTAGGATTATCCTGTGACATGTATTATACTTAACTTATACCCAACTTCTCAAGTTAAGCAAAGACGAGTGGGGATGGTATTTGGTCAAATAACAGTCTATAACTTAATACCTAGAGTTGTCGTCTGGCTAATTTACCCAATGTCTAGGACAATTTAAAAGAGTACTAATCCCTAGGCCTAATGATTAAAAAATAGAAAAAAAAACCGCTACAGTCGCTATACAATCGAATCTAATTTCTTGTGACCTATGAACTTTCAGGTTTGGAAAGACACAGTTTTCTGTGGGTATTTAACAAGATAGAAACCGGGAACCTACATAGAAACCGGTAGATGGCTACCCACAATTTTTTAGGGGTTTTTCTGTAAGATTAACCGGAAAGAAAACCACGACACTCTTTTTCTCTTTTTTCACACAAAAATGCAGAAGAAAATCCCCCGTAACTCATATTTAAGTCTTTAAAATCATTGTGTAGAAGATTTATTGGATTTTGTACAATTTATAGTAAATCAACTGTTATTTATGTCTTTTTGGGTTTGAATTGAAGGAAACATAGCCGAGTTTTGGGTAAACAACAGTTATTCTGGTTGTTCTAACTAAACATGAGTTATTTTTGTACTTGTTATCTTTGGTAACAAATGTTCAATGTATAGTAGGTCGTGATATAGAGATCTATGGCTTTCCAGTCTTAAATGAGACATACCTACCTAGGGGCATATCTATTTTTCTTGAATTTCAATTTTAGACCTCTACCTAGATCTGAAATACTGCAAAGAAACTGATCATATTGGCAACAAATGATTTTAAATAGTTGACTTCAATGCAGTGAAATGGGTAATATTGGTACAAGAAGCAATACAAAGTTCATTTTTTCATCATTTGATCTTATTGACGGTTTAGAATTTTGAGTTGCCACTTTCTTCGTTGGTGGACGAGTTTAGAGTGGACTCATCAAAAGTTAAGAGTTTAATGTTTTACTGACTATTTTCATGTCGAAGAGTCAATACATAGAGTTGTGTCGTTCTAAATCTAAACTGTGCCCAAAGCTTCTTCATATTCAAACTTCAAAGGAACAGTTTGGAATTACAGCTCATATATCACTTTGTGCTATTCTGCTTAGTCTAATTCAACATGAAGTTCATTACATATGTAATCCAACATGTACTACACATTTAGCCTTTGTAATACATCTGTTCAATAATCTTCCATGTAGGTAACATTTAGGATTATCCTGTGACATATATATCCCTTTGCCAAAACAATACACAGACTAGCCCTTGGGCCCTTTAGTAACGTACCCCTTTATCACTTCAGCAATTGTAGCATTAGTTGTCACTCCAATTGTAGCAAGGAATGGGGACGACATCTTTGTTCCTTGAGGCAGACCTACAAGTAGTAACACGGAGGTAACAATAATTGTCACAGGGAATATAATAAATGATCTATTTACCTTCCGAGGACAATGATCATAATGGGTGAATCATTGAGATGTTCACAAGACTTTGTTCTCTTAATATTCAGTGTGGTCTGAGAGTTAAAAGCAAAATGTCTAACACCCATATTTTATCAACCAAAATTCTCGCCCTCAAGACAGTCAGGGAATATAATAAATGATCTATTTACCTTCCGAGGACAATGATCATAATGGGTGAATCATTGAGATGTTCACAAGACTTTGTTCTCATAATATTCAGTGTGGTCTGAGAGTTAAAAGCAAAATGTCTTACACCCATATTTTATTAACCATAATTCTCGCCCTCAAGACAGACCAAGACACCTAACCAATTAGGTGTTTGGAATTGATGCTTCAGTGTTACTTGAGAGCAATTATTTTGTTTATAAATACGGGTGTTCTGTTAATCTCTTACATCCAAAGTACATGAAAAACCCTCAAACAATGATGAAATTTAACCAAGATTGTTTCTTCTGTTACAGGTAAAAACATTGATTCTCATCATAACTTATAAGTTTGTCCATCAAGTAAGTAGCAAACTAAATACCTGCTGGTATGTACGCTGGAACCAGACTTGATTTCTGAACGCTTTCGTCTATTGGCGGGGCCACGAAAGCGAATTTAAACTTGGTTTAAGGTAAACCAATGAGCCACCCTGTATGTCACTCAGTATCAATAATTCGAATCGTAACTCAGGTACAATCAAAACACTAAAATAATCAAACGTAATGAATAGAGAATGAGTGAACGCTTTCGTCTATTGGCGGGGCCACGAAAGCGAATTTAAACTTGGTTTAAGGTAAACCAATGAGCCACCCTGTATGTCACTCAGTCTCAATAATTCGAATCGTAACTCAGGTACAATCAAAACACTAAAATAATCAAACGTAATGAATAGAGAATGAGATGTATGAAATGATTTTTTTCTTCTAAAGAGTGATAAAAAATGGGACTGAGCTATTGTTCAGACCACAAAACCGATTTTTGATTTATGTCGTCGAACCGAGAGACTGATTTTTCGAAACCGCAAGATTGTAAAGTGATACTTTGCGATAAAGAAAAAATCGAATTGAAATTGGAGAGAAAAACGAACGATAAATTTCTCAAGGAAGCAAAAAATTAATTGAGAAATAATGATAGAATCATGACGATTTTTGTACGCGAAAAGAAGAAGTGTTTTTTTATCTGGATCTGTAACATTCGTTGACATGTTTTTTAACGGTCTTTTGTGCATGCTTGGCGATCGCTAATTCTTACAATTGGATTTCGACCTAGCATTTCGTTGATTTTTGATACTTTTTATTCGTCTTAAATCGTCTCTCTAAAATCCAATCTCTATTGTCACCCTCACAAAGAAAACTCTTCTATCTTTGCTTTATGCTTAACACGTTTATAGACCTCTGTTAAAAACTATTCTGTCCTGACCCTTTTGGGATTCGAAATTCGGTGTCCTGAGTTCCAGTGGGCTGTCCAGTCAAATACGGAGGCCTAAACCCTGACGTTAACTGACAGCTATCGCCACCCTCTGAAAATCTCTTCTCCCCCACCGCCTTCTCAAAAACTCGCCCCTTGCTTCATCCCATAGTATTGCTAGTTGTTAGTCCTCTAGACAGCACGTGCTACGGAAAGTGTATAAATGGGTAATATGGGTATGATAGAAGGAATTGAGAGTGGGCGTATCCAGATAATTTCAAAGCTGAATGAGCATCCCACATCCCTGCACCAGACAGTGAGACACCCTCAGCACACTCACATCCGTCTCACTGGATTCTGTAATTACTTTGCTCATTGAATTCGGGAATGACTTTAATCTTGTGCATAATTATTCAGGAAGAATGGGGCTGAAGATGATTTAGGGAGAGAAATTCGAAGGACCGTCAGTTTTAGAGAAGTTAGATGGAAAGACTGGAAAGGCTCCTGAATCCTGATGCAGTTGCGTCAGTTACTCTTCCCTAATCAGCGAGCGCAGCGGCTATACAACATTGGATTTACGACAGGTATCTCTTTTTTTTTTTGCTTAGCTAACAGCTTACAACGTTGTTACATTGATTGCCTGTACGATTTTCCAGTCCCGAAAATTGAAGATGTTCCAGGTACCAGAGAGGAATATGAAGTTAAACAGTGTACTCCATGGTTAGTATCTGAATGGGTGACTGAACCATCTGATTGGTGATCGTGATGCTGGTCAATTTGGAGTCCTCTCAGCCTAGTTCAGGAATCCTGATGCAGTTGCGTCAGTTACTCTTCCCTAATCAGCGAGCGCAGCGGCTATACAACATTGGATTTACGACAGGTATCTCTTTTTGCTTAGCCAACAGCTTACAACGTTGTTACATTGCCTGTACGATTTTCCAGTTCCGAAAATTGAAGATGTTCCAGGTACCAGACGGGAATATGAAGTTAAACAGTGTACTCCATGGTTAGTATCTGAATGGGTGACTGAACCATCTGATTGGTGATCGTGATGCTGGCCAACTTGGAGTCCTCTCAGCCTAGTTCAGGGCAATAGAAGGGCGGGCGTGTAAAGCTGTTTTCCTTTCAGTCAACCGAGAAATATTTATTTTGTTTGAGGAAGAGCTGTGGTGTGATGCTTCCCGAAATCAGACCGTCTCGTCTTCACCAATCGTTAATGCAAAGGAGGAAGCAGATTCGTAAAAAAAAGTGGTCGTTCTCTTTTGTTTTTCTGAAATCAGTCTGGGTCTTATGAGAAGGGGGTTGTATGCCAGGGCTGTCCAAAACTATCAATTAGACGGGCCGAGTTGGGCAGGCCGTAGAGAGGAGAATTCCAGGGATATTGGTTGTATGCCAGGGCTGTCCAAAACTATCAATTAGACGGGCCGAGTTGGGCAGGCCGTAGAGAGGAGAATTCCAGGGATATTGGACTTGTCATTCCAAAATTGAGTCCGTCCTATAAATTTCGAGCTACAAGAATAAATTAAAAATACCTCGTATGATATGTGTCCCCTTTCTTCTTTGGGGAGCTATTAGGGATGCAGGATCCCTTCGGTTAGTTGTGCCCTGCATCTAAATATTTCTCCTATCTGTGGACAGAAGCCCTTCTATTTTGGACAGTTCTGTTTTCTACAGAAATCCTGAAGGGTTCTTCATCCCTTCTCAGAGCACTGAAATTGAATTTGAATATTTTGCAGAAGGGTTGCAAGATGGCAATCTACAATCTGCTCCAGTATAAATGAGATATTGCAAGACGTATAGACGTAACATACCCACATACCTACCTTTCATTTAAGGTAGGTATGGTGTTTATTCGAGTGTTTTGAGTAGGTATATGAAATTGAATTTGAATATTTTGCAGAAGGGTTGCAAGATGGCAATCTACAATCTGCTCCAGTATAAATGAGATATTGCAAGACGTATATAGACGTAACATACCCACATACCTACCTTTCATTTAAGGTAGGTATGGTGTTTATTCGAGTGTTTTGAGTAGGCATATTTTTAAAATCAAGATATTCTATGTATATGTATAGGGTGTGGAGTAAAAGAGTAAAATCAATAGCACCTATCAGCTACTCATTATACTTCAGATTTTATCTTTTTAAAATCAAGATATTCTGTGTATAGAGTGGGGAGTAAAAGAGTAAAATCAATAGCACCTATCAGCTACTCATTCTACTCCAGATTTTATTCCTTCTTACCTACGCATCTCTCACGTTTACGATGTATGAATTTTAAAGTTTTTGCAATCAAAATTAGCGTCCCGTTAACTGTACTCTTTAACGTTATTCCGAGAAAACTTTGTTTTGCGCATGTGCCGAAACGAGTTTTCGCAAAATAACGTTAAAGAGTTCAATTAACGGGACGCTAATTTTTGGTTGCAAAAACTTGCTATTATTTAGCGATTAAAGTGAGCTGTTTGTTCTATCCAAGAATAGATGAAGGTCTTGTTAGTACCACTTTGCGTTAAAGAGTTCAATTAACGGGACGCTAATTTTTGGTTGCAAAAACTTGCTATTATTTAGCGATTAAAGTGAGCTGTTTGTTCTATCAAAGAATAGGTGAAGGTCTTGTTAGTACCACTTTATAGAGATCTCGTTAGAACTTCTTGAAATGATCTGGGTCTAGAATTACACAGAGATATTTTGTTACAAGACAAACAAAGATAAGCTTTTAACTTATTTGTATACCTAGATACATGCCGCTCTGCACTTGTATGGTTTCCTCTGAGTCAATGACATACACTCTTTGTATCCTCTTTTTACAGTCCCCTTATCAAAGTAGATAACTGGAGGATTTAACATGAAGGTTCCTAACTCATACAGGCCATAAAGGTCCAAAACCTGCTCTGATGAGCCTTCTCCTCCTCTGTCTATCTTGTGCTGTCTTTGTCCATTCTTCTCCTTCTTACTTTAGGGTTCCATTATTATCAGAAAATGACAGAGTACCGAAACAGTCTTGAGCTTCATCTCTGTGCATGACGAAGCATAAACTCTGTGCGAGCTTGAGCGAGTAACCATCATGCTGGAAGAAACAGAATTCATAGTAACTGGTGATTTATTTTTTACCCTTCCAATTGAACTCTCTCTTTCTTATTGTTTCTTTGTTCTTCCTTTGAATCTTTTTCCATGAGCTGTTTTTTCTCTCTAAAGAGAAGGCAGTAGAAGGCACTCAAAAGATAATTTGACATTTTTTCTCTTTATATCGCAACATATACAAGGAAGGGTTATACGTTCATAGTAACTGGTGATTTATTTTTTACCCTTCCAATTGAACTCTCTCTTTCTTATTGTTTCTTTGTTCTTCCTTTGAATCTTTTTCGATGAGCTGTTTTTTCTCTCTAAAGAGAAGGCAGTAGAAGGCACTCAAAAGGTAATTTGACATTTTTTCTCTTTATATCGCAACATATACAAGGAAGGGTTATACCATCTCTTTTATCTTTTTCTGATGATAAGGGTATCTTCTCGCAATCTAACGTTTTGATGAATGTGGTGCAGAAGATTACATCGGAACCTTTAACTCCACAGGGAGATGGAAATCCATCAGAAGAAGAAATGAAAATGCACTTTTTAAAAGAGTTTTTTTTTATGTGTTTCTTTTATGCGACTTTCAAAAAGTTTGGACCAATTGCAGTTCTTTCTCATTACTTTGGTAATAGAAAGTAATAAAATACACGGGTTTCAACCAAGAGCAAATCAAGTTCAATCCAGGGCTATCTATGATTAAGTGCCCACAATGCTGATGAGGGCATGATGACCATTTAAAGTCTGAACACTCTGAACCTTGTGAGGAAAATCGAAGAAAACCGAAGAGCTGGTTGAAATACCCAGGAAAGGAATCAGGCGGCAGTTTAAAGTTTAATGAAAAGCAAAGTTTAGCTCATATTTATTTTCATAGCTTTTACTGAGAAGCAAAGTTCAATTCATAGGTAAGATTACATCGGAACCTTTAACTCCACAGGGAGATGGAAATCCATCAGAAGAAGAAATGAAAATGCACTTTTTAAAAGAGTTTTTTTTATGTGTTTCTTTTGTGTGACTTTCAAAAAGTTTGGACCAATTGCAGTTCTTTCTCATTACTTTGGTAATAAAGAAAGTAATAAAATAAACGGGTTTCAACCAAGAGAAAATCAAGTTCAATCCAGGGCTATCTATGATTAAGTGCCCACAATGCTGATGAGGGCATGATGACCATTTAAAGTCTGAACCTTGTGAGGAAAATCGAAGAAAACCGAAGAGCTGGTTGAAATCCCCAGGAAAGGAATTAGGCGGCAGTTTAAAGTTCACATGAAAAGCAAAGTTCAGCTCATATTTATTTTCATAGCTTTTACTGAGGAGCAAAGTTCAATTCATAGGTGTAAATCCATCAAAGAAGTAATCAATGAGTTTAAATATCTATTTTGACGACGTGTCGTTACTTATTCTTTCATTTGCTGTCGAGAAATAGACAACAGCTTAATGATTTCGCCGATTCTTTCTCAGTAGGGGGTTCTCTAGAAGTTGTTTATAAGTAAATTTTTGATAAGTCATTGATTTTGATTTGATTTGCATTCAGTGATTCGATGAAAAGTCTTGTAAATAGGCCTATTATGAATTTTCAATAGAGGCATGCGATTCTATCATTATAAACTTAAATATAAAGGCATAATATTCTATTTAAAGACGTGAACACACGCCCTTTTCTTATTTTGACCTAATGATGTTTTCCTCTAATGGTCCATTGGTGCTGACAGTTGGGCTTTTTATTATTGATTATGCTATCAACAATATTTTACTGAAATTGAAGAATAATGTGAATTTTTTGAATGATGTCTTTTACGTAAATATGAAGTTTATGAAGAGTAAATAACTATTGACAGATGAATCTTGAGTTTCAAGTAAATTTATTTTCTGTTTTTTCTTTGATTTTCCACAACAGAAAAGATAGAAATATCGTTAGTGTTTAATTGAACCAGAAAACTGAGAACAATGTTGGAAGAAGTCTAACGAGAATTTTTTTGATATGAGGTGTGACTTCTCAATTTTGTAGGCAATTTTTCTCGATACCTTGGAAACTTCAGGAAATATTACTCTTCACATTTTTCTCACGTTATTGTAGCATAGGATATCATTGCTAATTGCTAGGAATTCACACATAAGACCACAATCATAGATATTGTGTGAATTATGATGCTCTCTGCTGATTCAGCAAATTTTCGCTTACAGTTTTTTTTTACCCAAGCAAAATACGTCACGAAAATAAATAAACCCAAGGAAACTCTTTGAAAAAAGACAACTTTTTCTACTCGCTTTTGTTCTAAATACTCGTATATATTATGTACCTTTTAATTTTCCAATGTACCTGACCTGAATACCGCTCTAATTACGAGACATTGTTTGTTTAGGATCTGAGGTTTTACAAAACCTGCCCAAGTCCCCTCTTATAGCCAATGCCCGCGGCTAATCTCATCTTCCATTTCATTAGGTCTAACTTAAAGTAAACAAAACAGATGCAAACGGACAGTTGATTTTTCACAGGAAAAATCTAAAACCACAAAAGAATAGATATTAGTAATAGGAAGTCATAAGAGGTAATAATATTACCTAATTGCACGCCGCACCGACCCTATTTAAATAGCAAAAAGCTAGGAAGAAGAAGAGGAATATTACCTAATTGTAATAGTATTGGGCTCTAAGGAGTTCTGTCATCTCCACTAATTTCAGAGGATGTGTCAAATTCTCCTGTGTTTTTGGAAAAGAAATTTCATGAGACCTCTGGTGTTTTTAATAATTTTAGTGGATGTGCCAAGTTCCCTCATGTGTTTTTGGAGATAAAATGTTCGAGTTTTGGTGTCTCTACTAATATTAGGGGATGTGTCGAATTTTCTCTTGTCTTTGGACGTACAAAATTCTATGAGAGTTCTGGGTTCTGGCATCTCCACGGGGATAAAATACATACCTACTTGTACAATGAGAGTTTTGGCGTCTCCACTAATATTGTACCAAGCGGCAAGTTCTCTGTTTAAAATTCAGGAGGCAAACTATCATGGCAGTTGTCGCATCTTCGTTAAATCTGTCCAATTGGGAGTTTTGGCATCCCCACTCATTTCAGCGCATGTGGCGAATTTTCCCCCGTTTAAGAAACATGGCGTTCGAGAACGACTGTCGTTTCTGCATTCTAGAAAACAAAAGCCCACAACAACTCGCCGTATTTTCTGTATAATTACGTATATTTCCCAAAGAGAATTTATAGGTACGTATAATGTGAATATGTACACGGGAACTACATGATATACGTATTTAATACGTATGTATTCTTTGTGATGTATAAAAACATATACATACGTACATTTTGTGTTTAAAAACATATTATTTACAACGAGTGTTTGCTGTTACACCACGACCTAAATTAGCATACTTTTTTCCAGCTTGTAACAATTTTTCAGGTCATAAATTTCTCCGTGTGTTTTTCCACTCCGGGAAAATTTCGAGTGTGGCTATTGGCTAACGATAGCGATGGTGAAATGTTTAACATGTGTAAATAAATTTTTGTATAACCCAGCTTTGAGGCTTTTACATTTATGTTGAGAGTTGAGATTTCTGAGTAACATATATTATAACCGAGTTGAGACAGTTTGTATTGACGTTTTTTTTTTAGCAGGATTTGCTAGTACTTTTTCCCCCCTTTTTTGGTGCTTTAATGCACAAATCTCGGTACGAACGACCTATTTCATGTAGTGTTAGCCTTATTCTTGTTGTTTTCCTTGAAACAGAGTGTGAAAATGGACTGCGACTAGGTGGAGCCAATACCGCATAAAGAAGGATTTCACTACCGCATAATATAAAGAAGGACATTCAACTTTGTTACCCACAAATTTTCGTCATAAATTCGTTCACACATATTTGAACTGGTTGAGGGTTCCGTTTTTTTTTTTTTTTTTTTTTTTTTTTTTTCTTCTTCTTCTTCTGCCATCACCTTCTATTTCCTAACGAAATAGGGCCTCTATCTTCAATGTAGGACACAAAGATATTCCTATGTAGGACCGTCGATATAGGTCACTCAATAGTTCACTGCTAAACTCGAGAATAAGGAGTTAAGTGAATTCAGGACGTTGTCTCGGTGGAGAAGAACTTTTATCTGTCCAACGAAAGTCTCAAAAACCAAAAAGGTAAAAGGTATAAAACTTCTTCGTCAATAATGAAATAAAAGGTCCTTCTCATCTATCTTTGCAAACGAGCCCTACAATTGGGCCAATTTCCGTATTTCTAAAGGGTTATAGCCCGGACACGCATTGGTTATGTAACCCCTTGTTGATGAATGGGATAGGGTTGACATTTTTATTAGTAGGCCAATTTGATTTGGAAATTTATGAGAGAGCAAAGATGGAGGTTTTTTTTATCGAAAGAAAAAGAAATGTTACAATTTTTTGTGACCTTCTGACAAAACGCGAAGAAAAATTAAATTGTGAAATTGCTCTCACTTAATTTGGCGATTCATTTCCATTGATAACTTTTGTCAAGTTTATTGTGAAACTATCTATTTTTCTTTTTATTAGATTTTGGATTGCACCAATTTCAGGACTTTGTTCCTTAATTGTTATTGTTCTGAGGACAGTCATTTTGCGATTTTCATTGCTAAAGAGTTTCCATTTCGTTGATTCGTTTTTTTCTGTATTAGTATTTTCTGACTCATTTGTGTTTTTGCTGGAGCTGGAGTTCGGTTTTTTGTTCATTTTTGTTATGTGAGATGAGATAAAGTATGACATTAACGGAAAATGCTTTTTCCAACTTAAGACCAATTTCAATTCTCATATAAAGCTTGACAGAAGGATGAGATGAAGACAGAGTAGATCTTTCTACGTTCATATATTCCATTGAGAAAACAAATTTAACGAACACTATCTTGACGTCACGTCATCTCTGGAAAGATAGATTATTTTGGCAATTTTGGTGTACGCCCATAGCCCACACGTAGGGGTTTCCCATTTAATTAAGTTTCGAGAGTTCATTTCATTTCAGGATTGCCGAAAGGATATTTTTCATCCTTCCCAAGTGATATTTACTTTTCAGTGTGTAAGGCATTTGCTGACGGAACTCAGATTGCGGGGCTAAGAACATCATCCCGAATTTATAAATACATTAGCTATGGGTTGTCGGGCTAAAAGGACTTCAACAGCATCCCAAATTCCTGACAGTTCACTCATACCTGTCTTAACTAAACAACTTTATATCTACGAGTTTCGAGTTGAATGAGAAATGAGTTATGAGATTATTATTGTAAACTTCCCTACTTCCCACCAGGGAGAAGAAAGTTGAAGCGGGGATTTCGGAAAAATTTTCTCGATGAGTCAGAACAGAACTAATCAGAGAGAGATTATTGTGAAGATGATAAAAGAGGGGAAAGTGGGGTGGGGGTAGATGCTGAGTCAAGAGAGATAGTGAAGTAGGGGAGGGGGATAGAAGGCTGGGAGGGGAAGGAGATGCTGATTCAGTGGGAAAAGCAAAGGAGGGGAAGTAATACTGGGTTGAGGGAGCGAAGTAGACGCTAGCTGCTGACTCGAGAGGAATAGTAAAGGAGGAGAGGGATCTGTGAGTCAAAGGGTAGAAGTAGATGCTGAAGCAAGAAAAAAGCCAAAGGAGGGGAGGTAGGGGGATATAGTACAGGAGAGGCTGGAAGGAAAGGGATGCTGACTCAAGAGAGAAACCGGATGGGGAAAATTTAGTTTGTAGTATGTTGTATATGAGAGCTTGTAGGGGAAGAGATGCTGAGTCAAGAGTAGAGCCAGAGGGGAAATTAGAGGAATAGATGTATGCTGACTTAACGTAATGATCTACTGACTCATGCTGCAATGAAATTGTGTGAGACAGGGTTGCCAGACGGAGTGGGTTTTTTATGACCTCACCACCACCTCAGAGGGATTTCCTCTGATTATTTTAACCCAAATTTTGTAGCTTGAAAATTAATCTCTAAATACCTAAATAGGTCTAAAAAATTAAGGTGAATTTGTTGTACTTTATTAACGCAATAAACCATCTTATAGCCGTTTTTCAGCGGTCTATACAACTCGAAAGCTCGAACCACCAACCTTCAGATCTGAAGTTCACCGCGCTTAATCAGCACATTACTGAGCTCTACATACTAATAATGTTTTGTCGCCACAATTTCTAACAGAATATACGTATAAGGATAAAGTCCCGTCAAGCGAATAAGAGAATGTCTAGCTAAACATGTAGTGGTCGTAGAGAAAGCTGTCCTTTGCATACAAATGTCTGGTTAATCCTTATCCCATCTCTGCAAGGGTCATGTTAAAACTTCATGATAAGAATCCAAAAGCTTAATGTCTTTTCCACTTGAAAACATGGGTCACTGTCCAGTAATGGGACATGTTCCAATTTCCCTATAATCCTTTAGTTGAAAATAATTTTCCTTTTAGCCGCACATTTTCTTATCAGTTTTTCATATCTTGAATCAGATAATCTAAACGTTAACCCTTTGATGCCAGATTTTGGTTTCAAAAGTAGGATACTGGAGGGCCGACGCGACACGACGGTGTCCGAGAGTGGTTCATTGTTAGGAAACTTTGAATACTGTTCAGTGTACAACGCTTTCCAGAAGGTTTTTGGTTCGATCTCCCTAAGCTCGATCTTGCTTTCTATTAATTTTTGGATTGTGTATGATACCATTTTGAGAACATGCCTTTTTTTCTCTAGGGATCGTTTTAAGATTTTCATTTCATGTTAGTCACTAAAAGGTTAACAGAAATTATCAAACCTAACCCTTATCTCAAAATCATGTCAACGTACATAAACATTATTTTCCATGTTCAAAATTCATGTTTAAATCCCTCGACCTGTCGATTTATTTTCAAATTTCAATACCTTTCCAAATTAGAATTACCACAGAACATCTTCCAAGAACAAAAGAGAATTTGAAGCCTTATTTCTCATTTTCCAAGTTGAACTTTGATCTGGTTTTCCATTTGTAAAATACAGATACCTAAGTAATTTATTTATGACTTGTTATTACTCGTTCCTTTATTTATTTCTTCAAAAGTGCATCTTTCTGCACAAATCGCATGCATTAGGTACCGTGGCTAAAAATATATTCTAGATTTCAGAAAACTATTGTAAGTCACAAGTCATAATCATAACTTATCATAAGACAGAAAAACAAAGAAATATAAGAGTTTAAACGACATTCCTATACTCATTTTCCGTTCTGGGACAAAAGGAGAAAACTCTCCGATGTTCATTTTTGCGTCATTAAATCAAAATGCCCTTCTGCTAGGCCGAAACCAGCACACACAAATCATAAAAGGACGTAAATTTTGTTTAATTGACTAAAAGAAAAAGAACATTACGCAAAGGTCAGTTCTAAAT
>NW_007380235.1:0-27975 GCF_000475195.1 Diaphorina citri | reverse complement strand
CTTATTGTAAATGTGAAACCCTAAAATGGCTCACACAATCACTTCAAATTTGGATTTAGAGGAAGTAAAGAAACTGTACTGAAATTTCAACAAAAGCTTTGTGCTGTCTGTCACCCAAACATCTATTGTCAAGTATACATTTCAGAAATGCATTATCAATGGCACTTCTTGAATTTTCATTGTATATTTTCATTGTATATTGTTTTGTGATATGAATGACAACAGCCAATGAGTTCACAAATGAGTAAGTAAGAAGCATGAATTACAAATTCAATTAAACTCAAGAGGGCACGTGGCTACTTTGGTTGGAAAAATAGGAAGTAAACTTAATGATATGCCAAACGATGTCAAATCACTGGATAATCTCTTTTCGCTCGAAGGAAGCTGAATTAACCTCGTTTGCTGGAGCAGCTGATGATATGAAGTAGGGACTACTTACTTTTCATAATATCTGTAGTGGTCTTGGGAATCCAGGGATTATGCTTGTCACAATGAGGTTTGCGAAATCAGTTGACAAAAAATAAGAACGAAAGAAGTTTGAAAGTTTGATCCTCTCAATGTATAGTGTAAGACAGACACGAAAGTCTAAATAGACATTTTAAATATTTTTCCCCCAACAAAACTTTATTAAGGCTTTTTAGTAATTTTGACATTTTTGAGAAAAAGGCTGCTCAAAAGTTCGTCTGCTGAGAAAAGCATCAGGGCTCACAAAAGTTGGTTTTGTGAAGATTTCTCAACTTTGACGGTACAACATTAAGCTTTGGAAGAAAGTTTATTGTGTTTGTGTTGGGATGAATGTCATTTAAGTTTTTTTTCTTCAACTTGCTGCAACTTAATGGAATGGTGAAGAGGACTTGATGCAGTCATAGGGTTTTGTTTTTCCTTCAGATTGTGGATTGGATACATAACACTTCAGTGAGTTCTTTGTTCACATCCTCTTAACAATTTGCTATCACAATTAATACGGGAGTAAACTTTTTCTTGGTTTTATTTTATTATTATTCTGATAGCTAATAAAGGCTGCTAAAGGTTTACCTTCATAGGAAGATAATTTACCCATGACTCCTATGGATTGCGGATTGGATACATAACACTTCAGTGAGTTCTTTGTTTTCAACCTCTTAACAATTTGCTATCACAATACAGAAGTTAGTCTTTTTCTGGTTTTAGCCTGAGTAATTTTATCATTTTTAGTCTTCTTCCTTGGGCATATTGTACCTCCATTCATGATTGTGATGTCCATATTCCAATCCATTTCAAAGGCTGAGTCACCGAACTTCGTATAAATATGAGCTTATCTTGCGTACATTATGGATTCCTCATAACATTTTAATTTTCTCTCCCTCGATAAAAAGGAATAGGTAATACAATGCAAGATGATTAGCAAAATATGATTTTTTTTTAACATTGAGAAAAAAATAAATAAAAATAAGCCGTAAGCACAGCCATATATCCATTAATCATAAAAATATTATAATATGTCTGCATGACATCCCGTCAGGGTTATTGGAAAACCATGTTACGTGTTAATTGCCGTAAAAGAAGATGAAGTATTCACCCCAGTGTTATTCTTTAGGGCCTTCCTTTCAGTAGGCTCACAAACTCACAATACTAATGCAAATATCCTCCGTTGTCTCGTTCTGTACTACAAAATGTGGCAGATCCACCGAACACTCTCCTTGGTACCTTTGGGCCGTCCACTGTATTCATATTACTCCTCAAGAATTGAAGAGGTTGTCTCTGTAGTTTCCAGTCATAGCGAAACTTTAGTCCTGTTTACGACTGCCTTGCTCCTTTTAAAACATCCTTACATTTAAGAAACTACCTTTAAACATTTTCAAATTTAGGGAATCACCATTAAAACATCCTTATTTTTGAGGATCTCAACAATATCGCACATATTTCTTTCATAATTATGTAATTTCTTATGTTGTAAGAGGTGATTTATGGAGCAAAACTTTATATCAGATGGCTTTAGCTTTGGTCAAACATTGTCACAATGAATGTTAGTGATGTAGCCCTTTTCGCGGTTCATCTTCATCCTTTGCTTGAATAGATTTTGCTTTTCTCCTAGGAATGAATTTGCAGCATAATATTGCAAGATTTGCAGGGTAGTTGAAACATGCCATCACAACCAGATCCGCACAGCTTCCATCACGAGATAGTCGAGATACTAAACTGAAACTCTCTCCCTGTAAACAAGAGAAGAAACAGGGTTGAAACATCTATGTACAAGAGTGTAAGACAGACACGAAAGTCTAAATAGACATTTTAAATATTTTTCCCCCAACAAAACTTTATTAAGGCTTTTTAGTAATTTTGACATTTTTGAGAAAAAAAGGCTGTTCAAAAGTTCGTCTGCTGAGAAAAGCATCAGGGCTCACAAAAGTTGGTTTTGTGAAGATTTCTCAACTTTGACGGTACAACATTAAGCTTTGGAAGAAAGTTTATTGTGTTTGTGTTGGGATGAATGTCATTTAAGTTTTTTTCTTCAACTTGCTGCAACTTAATGGAATGGTGAAGAGGACTTGATGCAGTCATAGGGTTTTGTTTTTCCTTCATCTTCAACTTGCTGCAACTTAATGGAATGGTGAAGAGGACTTGATGCAGTCATAGGGTTTTGTTTTTCCTTCAGATTGTGGATTGGATACATAACACTTCAGTGAGTTCTTTGTTCACATCATCTTAACAATTTGCTAGGTATCACAATTAATACGGGAGTTAACTTTTTGTTGGTTTTATTTTATTATTATTCTGATGCTGATAGCTAATAAAGGCTGCTAAAGATTTACCTTCATAGGAAGATAATTTACCCATGACTCCTATGAGGCGAATCCATTTTCTAAGGCTGATTCACCGAGCTACGTAAATATAAGCCTATATCTTTCTCTTTCGTACATTATGAATTCCTCATAAGTCTCATAACATTTTAATTTTCTCTCCCTCGAAAAAAGGAATAGGTAATACAATGAAAGATGATTAGCAAAATATGATTTTTTTGAACACTGAGAAAAAATAAATAAAAATGAGCCGTAAGCACAACCATATATCCATTAATCATAAAAATATTATAATATGTCTGCATGACATCCCGTCAGGGTTATTGGAAAACCATGTTACGTGTTAATTGATTTAACGTACAATATCATCTTGGGGGAGATGGCATAGCGGGATGAGGTAGGTGTTCTGGCTTTAGAGAATCCTGGGGAGGCTGAGGGTACTCTGAAAGGTGAGAAAGTTTGAGTGACGTTCAGGGGGGAGCATTTGATTTGATTTGAGCTGTAGCACAACAGCACATGTCTTGCTCGAATATTGGAAAGAGAGAATTTTTAATTTTTTGACTGATCAAAAACAAGTACAATACCGAATGGTACTGTCCAACCTTTTTGGAGAGCTTTCTCCATAGTCAGACAGTCTGACTCAGACTTATCTAGAGGGCGGGACCTAGAGGTTGGAGTAAAGTCCCAAGATGGTAAAAAAAGTATGGCTATTAGTCATCCCAGGTATTGCAAAAGTCTGCAGATTAAATAAAATCTCTCTTGAATGCATGGGAGAAAATAGAAAGTAAAAATCTTCTGATTCTCGCCAAATCTGAGCCTCGGAAGGTCCAGTAAGCAAGCCCGTAGAATATCTTTCCACGAACCAATTCAGTTTCAGTTTGGATTTTCTCACCTCATTTCACGGACACACTTGAATGCATGGGAGAAAATAGAAAGTAAAAATCTTCTGATTCTCGCCAAATCTGAGCCTCGGAAGGTCCAGTAAGCAAGCCCGTAGAATATCTTTCCACGAACCAATTCAGTTTCAGTTTGGATTTTCTCACCTCATTTCACGGACACGGAAAGCAAAGTAACCTTTATAGCAATTCTTCTTCTCTAATCTCCTCCGAGGGGGAGATAGGTACCTCACTGGTCTCCTACTAATAAAAACACACCCTCCGCGGGGCTATAGTGACGGGATGAAATAATTCAATTTCCAACTCAAAACTGATCTGAGCCTTGGAAGGTCCAGTAAGCAAGCCCGTAGAATATCTTTCCACGAACCAATACAGTTTCAGTTTGGATTTTCTCACCTCATTTCACGGATACGGAAACCAAAGTAACCTTTATAGCAATTCTTCTTCTCTAATCTCCTCCGAGGGGGAGATACCTCACTGGTCTCCTACTAATAAAAACACACCCTCCGCGGGGCTGTAGTGACGGGATGAAATAATTCAATTTCCAACTCAAAACTGAAAGTCATGCTTACACGTAAAATAATCTCACCATGAGGTCCGGATGACGTAGGGAAATAAAAGTTCATAGGAATAAAATTATATGCCTATCCCTAGCGTTCTATTGATGAGACCCTGTCACCCTAAGACGCCCTAAATGCTCTAAAACTGAATTTTAGATTGTTCGCGGTGTGCGCGGTTTATTCGCGGTTTGTACCCGGTATCCACGGTGTTTCAGAATTCGAGTCCACTCAAAAATAAATGTTAGATTTTGAGACGCCCTAAATGCTCTAAAACTGAATTTTAGATTGTTCACGGTGTGCGCGGTTTATTCGCGGTTTGTACCCGGTATCCACGGTGTTTCAGAATTCGAGTCCACTCAAAAATAAATGTTAGATTTTGAGTGCACTCAAAGTTTCACTCTATTTTGAGAGCACTCAAAGAATCATTGTCTGTGGAGCAGCACATTGCTCTAGCAACGCACCAGGAAAAGTTGCCGAGAAAAATACGATTTCAATTTTGCCAATCTGTTAAATTTAACGCACACACAATGTAAGTGTCTAATAGAGAGAGCCATAAAAATGTATTCAAATTTCAAATATGCGCTGTAAATAAATAAAATATTGCCGAAAGAAATGGGAGGGGGATAGGAAAAGTTGCCGAGAAAAATGCGATTTCAATTTTGCCAATCTGTTAAATTTAACGCACACACAATGTAAGTATCTAATAGAGAGAGCCATAAAAATGTATTCAAATTTCAAATATGCGCTGTAAATAAATAAAATATTGCCGAAAGAAATGGGAGGGGGAGGAGAAATGAGAGGGAGGAGGAGATGCGAGTTTTAAAAAAGCTTAAATAGAAACAGTGGAAGCAATTTCGGGGAACATAAAAAAAATCAAGTTTTTATTTGTGGAGGCTGAGCAGTTTGTGAGCGTTTTACGTAAACATGAGCAAGTAAAATAGTTGATCGAAAATTGCATTTTTCCTTTCTTGTGCTTGATACCTATCTTGTTTATACTGTCCGCACCCCAGATTGGCAGATTGAGACTGACACTACTGACAGTCCCTGTGCCCCACAGTGGTACTGGAGCATAACATGAAGGACAGCTTGTAAAGATGAATGAAGTAATGAAGAGTTGTAAATTTTAGGAAGTTTTGGTATTGCCCTGAACCTTTACATTCCAAAGTATTACCTTTTGACATTGAGTTGTTGTGACTTGTGACACCATCAGCATCGGTCGCTTGTTGATCAAACGAGCAATGTTCTCAGAGAAAGCACACGTACAAGGTTTGGCTTTTAAAAAAGGGAAAAAAGGTTTGTAAGTTTATGAGGCCCACGGGAGGTTTTAATTACGGGGCTAGTATACCCACGTCATGGGCCAAAGTGTCGAGAGCGGGCCCAGAATGGCGGAACTCTGAAGAACACTAATTATGTAATATGTTTCAATTAGGCAACTTTTTGGGATCCACTTTGAACTTTGAAGCCGTTAGTGAATCCTTCAGACCTCTTTAGTGTCTGGATGTCCGATGATGTGACTGAGTTTTGATTTGTTATAGCTTTGTCCAAAGCTAGAGAATTTTTCAAACATTTGTATTATGCCTATGTCTACATTTATGACAGAGTTTTGGTCTCAGGAACGATCGTGAAAGCCGATGATGTGACTGAGTTTTGATTTGTTATAGCTTTTTCTAAAGCTAGAGAATTTTTCAAACATTTTATGCCTATGTCTGCATTAATGACAGAGTTTTGGTCTCAGGAACGACCGTGAAAGAAGATGAAGTATTCACCCCAGTGTTATTCTTTAGGTTTAGGGCCTTCCTTTCAGTAGGCTCACAAACTCACAATACTAATGCAAATATCCTCCGTTGTCTCGTTCTGTACTACAAAATGTGGCTCGATGATGTGACTGAGTTTTGATTTGTTATAGCTTTGTCAAAGACTTCAGATTTTTCCAAAGCTAGAGAATTTTTCAAACATTTGTATTATGCCTATGTCTACATTTATGACAGAGTTTTGGTCTCAGGAACGATCGTGAAAGAAGATGAAGTATTCACCCCAGTGTTATTCTTTAGGGCCTTCCTTTCAGTAGGCTCACAAACTCACAATACTAACGCAAATATCCTCCGTTGTCTCGTTCTGTACTACAAAATGTGGTTCTGCTGGCAGATCCACCGAACACTCTCCTTGGTACCTTTGGCCCGTCCACTGTATTCATATTACTCCTCAAGAATTGAAGAGGTTGTCCCTGTAGTTTCCAGTCATGAGCGAAACTTTAGTCCTGTTTACGACTGCCCTGCTCCTTTTGAAGCATCCTTACATTTAAGAAACTACCTTTAAACATTTTCAAATTTACGGAATTACCATTATAACATCCTTATTTTTGAGGATCTCAACAATATCGCACATATTTCTTTCATAATTATGTAATTTCTTATGTTGTAAGAGGTGATTTATGCCTGTCCACTGTATTCATATTAGGTACTCCTCAAGAATTGAAGAGGTTGTCCCTGTAGTTTCCAGTCATAGCGAAACTTTAGTCCTGCTTACGACTGCCTTGCTCCTTTTAAAGCATCCTTACATTTAAGAGAAGAGAAGAGAAGAATCATGGAAGGAGAGCTGAAAGGAAAGAGATCAATAGGAAGAAAGAGGTTTGGAATGCTGAGAGATGTGCTGAATGGAAGAAATAATGTGAAGTTGTTGGTGTAGTTTTGCAAAAAATCCTGCGAGGGAGCAATGTGCAATCACTCGTCGAAAACGAACTTTCTCCAAACACAATGACGGGGAGCATTGTTTTTGCAAAAAATCCTGCGAGGGAGCAATGTGCAATCACTCGTCGAAAACGAACTTTCTCCAAACACAATGACGGGGAGCATTGTTTAAATATTTAATATTTTTATTTACTAGGTAAGGTGGGTAATACAATTCCTATTCTTCCACTTTTTTACTTTCTATTACCATTTAAGAAACTACCTTTAAACATTTTCAAATTTAGGGAATTACCATTAAAACATCCTTATTTTTGAGGATCTCAAAAATATCGCACATATTTCTTTCATAATTATGTAATTTCTTATGTTGTAAGAGGTGATTTATATCAGATGGCTTTTGCTTTGGTCAAACATTGTCACAATGAATGTTAGTGATGTAGCCCTTTTCGCGGTTCATCTTCATCCTTTGCTTGAATAGATTTTGCATTTCTCCTAGGAATGAATTTGCAGCATAATATTGCAAGATTTGCAGGGTAATTGAAACATGCCATCACAACCAGATCCGCACAGCTTCCATCACGAGATAGTCGAGATACTAAACTCTTCTCTCTTTCGTCAGGTTTTATGTCTTAATCTAGAACGCAGATGAATAAAACATTTGGACATTCAGGAGTAGAATACAACAATTCTGTAGAATGTCTGCCAGCCGAGTCTTGGAATGAAAAGAGCTTTGGAAAATTAGGGGGCCGACATTCTTTCTTTTCAAGAATTTCAAAATCTTTCTCTCATTGGGGTTCAGTAACTTTGGTCCCTCACAAATGTGCACTGGTCATCAAAGGGTTAAATAATTCAGTTTCATTTCGCATAATTTCTCTCTGTTTCCACTAAACTTAATAAATTTGAGATGCTTTTTTACTTACAAAATAAGAAAAAAATCATTTTTTGCAGTAAAGTCACGCAGTAAATGAAATTCACTTTCCTTAAGTTTATAAGACAGCAAAAAGAAATCATCTCTGATTTTGACAATAGACGATTTTTGACGAAAAAAAAGAAAGAAATTTTTAGGGGAAAAAATAACAAGAGCACAAAGAATTTGTCAGATAATGAACATTGTCAGAAACACAAGTTCATGGAAAAAAAATCATTTTTTGCAGTAAAGTCACGCAGTAAATGAAATTCACTTTCCTTAAGTTTATAACTTATAAGACAGCAAAAAGAAATCATCTCTGATTTTGACAATAGATGATTTTTGACGAAAAAAAGAAAGAAATTTTTAGGGGAAAAAATAACAAGAGCACAAAGAATTTGTCAGATAATGAACATTGTCAGAAACACAAGTTCATAAGATGAAGGAGGAAGAAAAAGAAAATACATTACTTTCCTTCCTAAAGGATAAGGAAAGTAAAAAAGGAAAAGAAGAAGAAAGAAAGAAAGAAAGAAGAAGAAGAAGAAGAAGAAGAAGAAGAAGAAGAAGAAGAAGAAGAAGAAGAAGAAGAAGAAGTAAG
The DNA here is from genome assembly GCF_000475195.1 of Diaphorina citri. NCBI lineage: Eukaryota > Metazoa > Arthropoda > Insecta > Hemiptera > Psyllidae > Diaphorina > Diaphorina citri. The sequence goes on along the minus strand of NW_007380235.1, from coordinate 19,547 downwards.
ATAAAGAAGAAGAGGAGACGAAAAAGGAAGAAACAGAAAGATAAAGAGGATGAGGAGAAGGAGAAGACGGAAGGAAGAGAGGAAGATAAAGAGGGAAAGAAAGAGAAAGAATGATTTCACAGTAAAAAGACAGTACCTAGGTAGTCCAGAATCCTCATTACATAAAGATGTACCTACAGCTAGCACCTGTACCAACCTAATTACTCCTTAGTGTAATAGTTAAAAGAATTTTCTCCTAGGAATGAATTTGCAGCATAATATTGCAAGATTTGCAGGGTAGTTGAAACATGCCATCACAACCAGATCCGCACAGCTTCCATCACGAGATAGTCGAGATACTAAACTCTCTCCCTGTAAACAAGAGAAGAAACAGGGTTGAAACATCTATGTACAAGTGTAAGACAGACACGAAAGTCTAAATAGACATTTTAAATATTTTTCCCCCAACAAAACTTTATTAAGGCTTTTTAGTAATTTTGACATTTTTGAGAAAAAGGCTGCTTTACATTTTAAATTTTCTCATTTTCCGACGAATGGAGGAGAAAAGAGAGAGGTTTATTCAATTTGTTTTTCTCTCTTTCTTTCTATTACCCTTACGTATAGGGAACCTATACAAGGTAATGAGAAAGTATTGCAATCGGTCCAAGTTCGGCCGCTATTTAACGCCAAATCTTTGGAAAAGCCCAAAAAGAGTTCGCAATGCTCAGGCCTTTTAGATTTCAGCCAAATTCGCTCGAACTTGGCTCTAACATGTGAATAGCATTCACTCGCACCTTCTTCTCACCTTGAGCAAAAGAATCTGCATATGGTCCAAAGTTCACAGAACTAAGAGTGATATTGCGAAATGTTTTGTCTAGTGTTTATTGGGGGGCGGTTATTAGCCTCCAAAAACATGGACGCCTTAAATCTCCACTGACTTGTTTGCAATCAGCAGCTGACAGAAAACCTGACAGATTCTCGCCCCAAGCTAGACAACAAGACGAAGAGAGAGAGAGAGAGAGAGAGAGAGAGAGAGAGAGAGAGGCGTCAGAATTTGCTGAAGGAATTTCCCTCACAAAGTTTCATTTGAAAAAACTAAAAACGAGATGCAAAACGAAAATATTTAGACAGATGACGTGTCCCTGGAGCAAGTAAGGTAAGGTAGGGGGTGGACGAGCCTTTATTTCGAGAAATCCTTAGGGACAAACCGAAAAGGATTATGATTTTACGAACCCAACTCTGGAGTCTGGAGGAACCCATGTGGATTTTTGATTAGGTTAGTTATATCGAATTCCTCTCCTCTCCCCTTGTTGGAATCCTCTTCTCCCTCTTTGGAGATATAATTGTTTACTTTTCTAATAATATCAACATTGTTTTCGTGAAGAGCTGAGTTTTTCCTGGGGAGCCTCTTTCGAATTTCCCGCTGAAAATTGCTGGAATTTAGGGGAACAAGATTATTGGGTTAGGTGACTAGGTGTAATTTAGTTAATTCTCTCCCCTATGATGGAATCCTCTTCTCCCTCTTTGGAGATATAATTGTTTACTTTTCTAATAATATGTTAAACATTGTTTTCGTGAAGAGCTGTGTTTCTCCTGAGGAGCCTCTTTCGAATTTCCCGCTGAAAATTGCTGGAATTTAGGGGAACAAGATTATTGGGTTAGGTGACTAGGTGTAATTTAGTTAAGGGAGTTTTTTCCTAATCTTTCTGAATCTGTTAGGTTTTTCAGCCTTGGAAATTTTTAATTATCTACCTGTGATTTAATTATCTACAATTAATACCTAAGGTCTGAGGTGATTCTCTCGACTGTTTTTAGCGAAAAGTTTAGATCAAAGTCGAATCTATTGTACCCAACATACAGAATAAGTAGCAATATCACATTATACATAAAAAAACCAAGTAGCTTTATACTATGAACAATATTTCGCTTTTATTTCCTGCCCTATATGCTTTTTGTTATACGATTAGTTATTGCCCTATCCCTGTATGATTAGTTTTTTAATAATTTAATAGTTCGCCATCATCAGTCATATTATTAATGAGCAATATAATAACACTGTTACAGACTCAGCTGGATGCCACGAGAACAAATGGCCTTTGAGTCAAAATGGGGACATTATGAGGACTCTAACGTCAAGTAGGTAAGTAGATTCGAAGAAATAATAACTATCCTGTTGAGTTTTTATTAAAACGGACAGGTTCAAGCGATTTGTTGATGGGTCGTTTAATAATTTTGATTTGTAACAGTGGATAAGTTGTTGACATACATAGATGTTTGCTGGAACAAATGGCCTTTGAGTCAAAATGGGGACATTATGAGGCCTCTAACGTCAAGTAGGTAAGTAGATTCGAAGAAATAATAATTATCCTGTTGAGTTTTTATTAAAATGGACAGGTTCAAGCGATTTGTTGATGGGTCGTTTAATAATTTTGATTTGTAACAGTGGATAAGTTGTTGACATACATAGATGTTTGCTTTGTGCTTTTTATTCAAATTAGCTTTGTCTGAAAAATTAGGAAATCACCAACTGATGGGAAAATACGAGTGTTGTTGAGCAACAATAGAAAGTAAATAGTAGGTATGTAGATTCCTTTTCAGATTTTAGAATGTAATTTTATTTTCTGAGTTTTCTCGCGTACCTTTTTCATTGCCACCTACTTTGATCCCGGAGACTTTATAGGTATTCTTTTCACACTATTTATCTACTACATACCCAACTACTTAGCTAGTTACCTACAGAATTAGAATTACTTATACCTACAGAACTACATGGCTAATTGTATACTTACTGTCATACGCCGTACCTAATAGTTACCTCCACACTACCTACCTACTTCTTCAACCCTACATAACAAACAAACTCTTAATGAGAGAGACAACACAACACAACACAAATCTAAAATTACAAACAATCTCGCATTACTTTACGTCTTTACTTTCGACATTTCCCATCTTCTCCACACTTTCCTATTCCTGTACCTTCATACCATTTCCCAAGCTAGTGGCGTGTCGTTACATTTTCAAAAGGGGAAGCTAATAAAATTACAGTATAGTTTAGTCGTATTTTCCTTTCGCTATTCCCCCCCCCCTTCTGAAGCACGTTTCCCCTCTTTTGGAGTGATAGCGCCTGTACTAAACTATAGGAAATCCAAGATGGCGCCCTATCAGAAACGGTTCCGTTTCCGAAAGTATCTCGAAAGGAAAATACACCTTATCTCGGTCTGCTGTTGGCCCTGAAGTCCAGGTTGAATAATCAGTAATCACTTACTAATTTCTGTAAGTGATGAGTAGGGGCATTCGCAAATATATTTTTTCGGAGACTCTCTCGCAAGGTTTCGCCTCGGGTCCCCTCTGTCAATAGATTGACGAGCGTTTGGCATTTGGAGCTTCCTCGATTTCCATCTATCCAATGCTTTCTCTTTTCCTCCGTGTTCCTCCCTTTCTCCAGTGCCTCAAGCTCCAGGGATATACGCCAGTGAGTAGGAATAAAGGGGAAACCGTAAAGGGGAAGGAAGGTTCCCCAGCTCCCATAGAGGCTACGCCACTACCCCAAGACAATCTCTAATTCCCTAATGTGTATTTCCATGACAGATGTTCCTGAATATCTGATATGTGCTCTTCTAATGCCTGATGAGACCCAATCAATGCACTTTGTCGCATACATAATTCATACGTGTGCCTGGTGCCATTTAGCATGTGAATTTACATCTTAATTTTATACACAGAGCTCTAAATTGGTTTTTGTTTCTGCTTTCTAAGATAGAATATACTTACCCACTTACCCTGCTTATACTGCCAGAATCTTCTTCTTCCTAGCCTTTTCCTACTGAAATAGGGTCGGCGCTTATGCTGCCAGAATGAGACTTAAAAATCCCTTTACTCCCTCAGTCTAAATCATAGATAATAGATAAATGCCTATACTTTTTTTTGTGCCTACCTACCTACCTCATCTACTTTTTTTTCATCAGCAAGCCACCTAAGTAGGTAAGAAATTAAAAATTGACGATCTCTCCAGAGGATTAACCTCTGAGGAGGAGGAGGAGAAAGAGGAGATAAGTAGGCTTGAAAATAACCCGTGTCTTGATATTTTCAACACAAATTTATTTTTGAGCGAAATAAAGAGTAATTTCCGGTAATGAATTTTTTTTAAAGGGAAAAAAAGTCGCCTGAAGTCCCGTGGGATTAATTTATCTTTCCTGAATGCTCCTTTTTAATATCTTTGTATTAAAATTAAAGATTAAGCAGAGATAACTTGCAAGACATTAAGCTCTAGATTTTGTCAGCGTCATTTCAAACATAATTACGCCCTGAATGGAGCTAGGTATTTAGGAAATTAGAGAACTGAGAATATCAGTTGCTATCAACAAGCTTGAAATTTCATATTTCAGTGAGGAGATGAAATTTTTCGCTGTCCCAGGAATGGTCACTGATCCTTTAAAGGACTTAATGTAGGTACCAAGGACAGAGAAACATACGCGAAACGTTGTGTCGCGTCGGAGAAGAATACATAAATTTTTCTGTTTAAAGATAAGCACATTGCCTACTCATTCAATTTCATGGCGGTAATATACGTTTCCATTTCTGCTTTGCCAATGAAGGTAGCGCATCTGCCTTGTAAGCGCTAGGTCGCGGGTTCGATTCCCGCCCGGTTCCAGCATCTTTTCGATGAAAAAAAATGTACCTTTGAAATTAACTTTATTTTTTTCCAGGAGAACATTTTCCCTCTCCCTCTTTTTTTGACCTTAGTGAATCCTTCCAGACTTAGCACCAGGTTGATCCTGTATCATAAATAATTCCAGCAGGACGGGGTTGCCATCAGAGAAATAATAACAACAGTAATGATAAACATCATGGAGCATTATGTGGGATTAAGCTACTAGGTGTGGACATGGCGGATGGAGGTGTATAAGGAGAGGGATGAGGAGGGGACAAGTGGTCCTCAACATAATGTGGAACGTCTGTGTCCAGTTTTCCGCAGTTTTTTTCTTTTTTTTTTCTGATGATGATTTTTACCAATAGGTATGTTTTGTGTATAAGTAGTAAGTAGATACTCCTTGTTCTTGCCTTTTCTTACCATGAAAGCTACAAACATATTGTAGATTGTAGAAAAATGTTGCGATTTCCCTTTTGTTTGTGAACCGTTACCAAATAAGCAAGTGAATAGTTAATCCCATGTGATTTTTCACGCGGAATCGAATGGTGCTACTTTTAGAACTGTCCGACTTACAGTTGAGAAGTTTAATGTAATAGAAAGTCGTGTGATGTTCACACCAGATTTTTACCTTTACATTTTAAATTTTCTCATTTTCCGACGAATGGAGGAGAAAAGAGAGAGGTTTATTCAATTTGTTTTTCTCTCTTTCGTCAGGTTTTATGTCTTAATCTAGAACGCAGATGAATAAAACATTTGGACATTCAGGAGTAGAATACAACAATTCTGTAGAATGTCTGCCAGCCGAGTCTTGGAATGAAAAGAGCTTTGGAAAATTAGGGGGCCGACATTCTTTCTTTTCAAGAATTTCAAAATCTTTCTCTCATTGGGGTTCAGTAACTTTGGTCCCTCACAAATGTGCACTGGTCATCAAAGGGTTAAATAATTCAGTTTCATTTCGCATAATTTCTCTCTGTTTCCACTAAACTTAAGAAATTTGAGATGCTTTTTTACTTACAAAATAAGAAAAAAATCATTTTTTGCAGTAAAGTCACGCAGTAAATGAAATTCACTTTCCTTAAGTTTATAAGACAGCAAAAAGAAATCATCTCTGATTTTGACAATAGACGATTTTTGACGAAAAAAAAGAAAGAAATTTTTAGGGGAAAAAATAACAAGAGCACAAAGAATTTGTCAGATAATGAACATTGTCAGAAACACTGCAAGTTCATAAGATGAAGGAGGAAGAAAAAGAAAATACATTACTTTCCTTCCTATAGGATAGGATAAGGAAAGTAAAAATTGGTGTGAACATCACACGACTTTCTATTACATTTGCAGAATACGTAGGTATTTGAAAAGAAATAGAAGTGTTGTTATACATATTTCGGACGAAAACTCTCCAGAGCGGACATTTTAGCTTCGGTTTTTTGATTTTGCCAATTTATGTATACTCGTACATGTGTTAGGTAGGACCTTATTTATACCTCATACTCTCGTGAGTCTCGTGTCACTTGTGTGTTTTTGAAAATGTTTGAATGTGGCCTGAATATCCGTGAACTTTGTGGCTTGGAAATTTACCTATGGGGCTTGTGAAACGGGCAGAAATTTATTATAAAACATTAATATAGGGACCGGCAAGTATTAAACAGTAATAGCAAATAGCATACCCTCCGGAGGGTAATGATGATCAAAAGTGTCCACGGGCCAGACCTCGAGAAATGTAAAGTTCGGCCGCTATTTAACGCCAAATCTTCGGAAAAGGCCAAAAAGAGTTCGCACTGCTCAGGCCTTTAGATAGCCAAAGTCGCTCGAACTTGGTTCTAACAAGGAATGCTTTTGACATGTCAACCCTCTTCTCACCTTGAGCAAAAGAATCTGCGTATGGTCCAGAACTAAGAGTGATATTGCGAAATATTTTGTCTAGCGTTTCTTGGGGTGCGGTTATTAGCCTCCAAAAACATGGACGCCTTAAATCTCCAGTGACATCAGCAACTGACTGAAAACCTGTCAGATTCTCGCCCCAAGCTAGACAAAGTATTAAACAGTAATAGCAAATAGCATACCCTCCGGAGGGTAATGATGATCAAAAGTGTCCACGGGCCAGACCTCGAGAAATGTAAGGTTCGGCTGCTATTTAACGCCAAATCTTTTGGAAAAGGCCAAAAAGAGTTCGCAATGCTCAGGCCTTTTAGATTTCAGCCAAAGTCGCTCGAACTTGGCTCTAACATGTGAATAGCATTCACTCGCACCTTCTTCTCACCTTGAGCAAAATCTGCGTATGGTCCAAAGTTCACAGAACTAAGAGTGATATTGCGAAATGTTTTGTCTAGTGTTTATTGGGGGGCGGTTATTAGCCTCCAAAAACATGGACGCCTTAAATCTCCAGTGACTTGTTTGCAATCAGCAGCTGACAGAAAACCCGACAGATTCTCGCCCCAAGCTAGACAACAAGACGAAGAGAGAGAGAGAGAGAGAGAGAGAGAGAGAGAGAGAGAGGCGTCAGAATTTGCTGAAGGAATTTCCTTCACAAAGTTTCATTTGAAAAAAACTAAAAAAAAAAAAGATGCAAAACGAAAATATTTAGACAGATGACGTGTCCCTGGAGCAAGTAAGGTAAGGTAGGGGGTGGACGAGCCTTTATTTAGAGAGAGAGAGAGAGAGAGAGAGAGAGAGAGAGAGAGAGGCGTCAGAATTTGCTGAAGGAATTTCCCTCACAAAGTTTCATTTGAAAAAACTAAAAACAAGATGCAAAACGAAAATATTTAGACAGATGACGTGTCCCTGGAGCAAGTAAGGTAAAGTAGGGGGTGGACGAGGCTTTATTTCGAGAAATCCTTAGGGACAAACCGAAAAGGATTATGATTTTACGAACCCAACTCTGGAGTCTGGAGGAACCCATGTGGATTTTTGATTAGGTTAGTTATATCGAATTCCTCTCCTCTCCCCTTGTTGGAATCTTCTTCTCCCTCTTTGGAGATATAATTGTTTACTTTTCTAATAATATAAACATTGTTTTCGTGAAGAGCTGTGTTTTTCCTGGGGAGCCTCTTTCGAATTTCCCGCTGAAGATTGTTGGAATTTAGGGAAACAAGATTAGGGAGTTAGGTGACTAAGTGTAATTTAGGGAAGGCAGTTTTTTTCCTACTCTTGACTCTTGTATAGCAGAATCAGTTAAGTTTTTGAGCCTTGGACATTCCGAATTATCTACTTGTGATTCAATTATCTATTATTAATATCTAAAGTGATTCTCTCGATTATTTCTATGGAATAATTTAGATCGAAGTGGAATCTATTGAATCAAATTCATTTATCTGAATGAGAGGAAGTTGTGTGCAGTTCTCTGATAAAGTAACTAGATAATAATAAGATTGTTGGAATTTAGGGAAACAAGATTAGGGAGTTAGGTGACTAAGTGTAATTTAGGGAAGGCAGTTTTTTTCCTACTCTTGACTATTGTATAGCAGAATCAGTTAAGTTTTTGAGCCTTGGAAATTCTGAATTATCTACTTGTGATTCAATTGAAATCTATTATTAATACCTAAGGTGATTCTCTCGATTATTTCTATGGAATAATTTAGAATTTTAGATCGAAGTGGAATCTATTGAATTAAATTCATTTATCTGAATGAGAGGAAGTTGTGTGCAGTTCTCTGATAAAGTAACTATAATGCAGGCAAAGCAGGGGGAGGAAAACGTAATTTGTGTTTATTTTTATCCATTTAATTTTTTTTGCTCGTTGTTGAGGATACCACATGTGTTTTCTTTGCATTAAAATTATCAACTTTAATACCTCTTTGTACACTTCAGACTCAAGCTATGACGCATTGTCGTGGTGTATCCTAGAGGAAAATACCCTCACGTAAATTATAGTGATTCCTTCTCCCTCTCTCTTCTATTCTCCCTCCCCTCCACTCTTACGCCCCTCCTTCCCCCTTTATTCTATTCTTCCCCTCTCCCCTCTTCTATTCTCCCTCCCCTCCACTCTTACCCCTGGTCTCCCCTCCTCCTTCCTTCCCCTCCTCTCATCCTAATATCTCTCTCATTATTCTCACTCTTCTAGTTCCTACTCCTCCTCTTCCCGTTTCATCCTTTCTTCTTCTTCTTCTTCTCCTCTTCTTCCTCCTCATTCTCCTTTGTCCTTTGTGTTCTCTTCTTTCTCCTTTTCCTTTTAGCCATCCTCATTTTTGTTACCTCCTTATCTATCTAATTATTTTCACTTGGCCTTTTCTTTCTCGTTCTCCTAGTTATATTCCGTCTTCAAGTCTTCATGTATTTAGGTACTAGCCAAAAATAATACTAGGTATAGCTCTTGAGTAGAAGGTAATCACTGAGGGAAGTTAATGCCCAAAACATTCCTCATAACCTAACCCTTTTACCTATCTCTTTCATAATGTTTTAACATTCCTGAATAACGTGTTCCAAATCTCATCCTAATATCTCTCTCATTATTCTCACTCTTCTAGTTCCTACTCCTCCTCTTCCCGTTTCATCCTTTCTTCTTCTTCTTCTTCTTCTCCTTCTTCTTCTCCTTCTCCTCTTCCTCCTCCTCATTCTCCTTTTTGTTCTCTTCTTTCTCCTTTTCCTTTTAGCCATTACCTCCTTATCTATCTAATTCTTTTCACTTGGCCTTTTCTTTCTCCTTCTCCTAGCTATGTTCCGTCTTCATGTATTTAGGTACTAGCCAAAAATAATACTAGGTATAGCTCTTGAGTAGAAGGTAATCACTGAGGGAAGTTAATGCCCAAAACATTCTTCATAACCTAACCCTTTTACCTATCTCTTTCTTAATGTTTTAACATTCCTGAATAACGTGTAATTTCAAATTTTTATCTCAACTCGGAATGATGCGTTGTGCTGTTCCCATATCTAACGCTATGACAAAACATCCACATTCTTAAACGGCACGTACCCTGCTTTCTCATTATTGTTATTCATGTGAGGAAGCAACGGCCGGCTTAGATTATTTTCAGTAACAGTTTCCATTAAAAGCTTTCGTACCAAATCTCCCCAGGGGGGAGGGGTTCCTAGAAGGTTTGTAGGGTTGGGTGAGTTGTCTCTCCCGTCGTATTGAGGGCACATGTGGGCTGAGAGCTTAAAGTTTGCGTAATCCCGCGGACCTTGGAAATCTTGGGATTAAAACTAAAATCCGCCTCAGCTGAGAACCTGAGAGCTTAAATGGCTCGGATGCTGTTCTTAGTTTCTTAGTTCTTATGTTTTGTAGATGGAGGACTTAGATACAAGGATAATATTGTTTTTAGTCGTAAGAAAATTGCATCATGGGGAAACCGTTGTTCAATTAATGTATTTTATTATGCGGCTGATGAAAAGCGTATAAATAGAAGAAAAAATTAACCCGATTACATTACTCTCCTTCCTATAGGTATAAGGAAAGTAAAAAGAGAGGAGGAAAAGGAAAGTGTGAAAAAAGAAGAGGAAGATTTCCACTCTTTATTGTGTCACACAGTTCCCATTTTCCTAAACTGCACTGCGTGGCTGTGCTGCCTGACTGTGTAACGCAGCTCAATGTGCGCCCTAGCTAAGTTCTCATGTTTTGTAGATGGAGGACTTAGATACAAGGATAATATTGTTTTTAGTCGTAAGAAAATTGCATGGGGAAACCGTTGTTCAATGAATGTATTTTATTATGCGGCTGATGATAAGCGTATAAATAGAAGAAAAAATTAACCCGATTACATTACTCTCCTTCCTATAGGTATAAGGAAAGTAAAAAGAGAGGAGGAAAAGGAAAGTGTTAAAAAAGAAGAGGAAGATTCTCTTTATTTATTATCTTTACTTTTCACATTATCATTCTCACATTTAAATATCACATATCCATGCAAGCTGAAAGTTTCAACTGTGATTTCCTCAGTAATTAAAATTGTCCAAATTCTTTCGCACCAGCCTTCCAGTTCATGAAGAAAAGCCGAAAGAAATTTTTGTTCTGCAATTAAAAATAAATCACAGGCCTAGGGAAAATTTAGTTTTATGTTGATGTTGACATTGAGAATAAGAATTATGTACAAAGACCCTATACATATCTACGTACTTACGTACTCGTACGTAGATACGAATACCTAGCATATAGCATAACTATAATTACTTTTTTCTCTCTTCCTTTCTCTCTCCCTTTCTCTCTCTCTCTCTATCTCTCTTTCCTCCCTCTTCTTTTGGTCTTTTCCCTCTCCGTTTCTCACTTTCTCCCTCTTTTTTGCTCTCTCTGGTGTTTAAAACCCAAACTGAAGTGGTTAAACCTGAACTACATATTTGAAGATTTCTTTATAAATTGTTGGTTATTATTATTCCTCATGGAGATTGGAGAGTCATTCATGCCTAAAATCGCTTTTTTTCATGATTTTTCTTTCTTTTACTATTTTATTATTAGCATAATAATTCATTCCTTTATTGTATGTTTCATTTTTGATGTGCTCTATATGAAAATCCAAAAGGCGGCTTGTTATTTTGAATTTAGGAAGAAGCAAAATTTCTGAAACTAAATAGCACAATTTGCAATTTTGCCTAAATTTTTGGGGGGGCTTGATTTTGAAGGTACACCTTCAAAATTTTGATTTAGCTTTAGGTATGTAAAAAATCTAGTGTGAACATCACACGACTTTCCTTATCCTATTGAATGATTTGTAACAACCCAACCCGACATACAGAATAAGTAGCAATATCAATGGTATAACAAAAAAACTAAGTAGCTTTATACTATGAACAATATTTCGCTTTTATTTCCTGCCCTATATGCTTTTTGTTATACCATTTTATTGCCCTATCCCTGTATGATTAGTTTTTTAATAATTTAATAGTGCGTCATCAGTCATATTATTAATGAGCAATATAATAACACTGTTACAGACTCAGCTGGATGCCACGGGAACAATAAAAGTGGCCTTTGAGTCAAAATGGGGACATTATGAGGACTCTAACGTCAAGTAGGTAAGTAGATTCAAAGAAATAATAATTATCCTGTTGAGTTTTTATTAAAATGGACAGGTTCAAGCGAGTTGTTGATGGGTCGTTTAATAATTTTGATTTGTAACAGTGGATAAGTTGTTGACATACATAGATGTTTGCTTTGTGCTTTTTATTCAAATTAGCTTTGTCTGAAAAATTAGGAAATCACCAACTGATGGGAAAATACGAGTGTTGTTGAGCAACAATAGAAAGTAAATAGTAGGTATGTATGTAGATTCCTTTTCAGATTTTAGAATGTAATTTTATTTTCTGAGTTTTCTCTCGTACGTTTTTCATTGCCACCTACTTTGATCCCGGAGACTTTATAGGTATTCTTTTCACACTATTTATCTACTACCTACATACCCAACTACTTAGCTATACATATAGTTCTACAGAATTAGAATTACTTATACCTACAGAAATACATTAGCTAATTGTATATCTACTTACTGTCATACATGTACCATGTACCTAGCCTACCTACACTACTCCGCCACCCTACATAACAAACAAACTCTTAATGAGAGAGACAACACAAATCTAAAATTACAAACAATCTCGCATTACTTTAGCTTTGTCTGAAAAATTAGGAAATCACCAACTGATGGGAAAATACGAGTGTTGTTGAGCAACAATAGAAAGTAAATAGTAGGTATGTAGATTCCTTTTCAGATTTTAGAATGTAATTTTATTTTCTGAGTTTTCTCGCGTACCTTTTTCATTGCCACCTACTTTGATCCCGGAGACTTTATAGGTATTCTTTTCACACTATTTATCTACTACATACCCAACTACTTAGCTAGTTACCTACAGAATTAGAATTACTTATACCTACAGAACTACATGGCTAATTGTATACTTACTGTCATACGCCGTACCTAATAGTTACCTCCACACTACCTACCTACTTCTTCAACCCTACATAACAAACAAACTCTTAATGAGAGAGACAACACAACACAACACAAATCTAAAATTACAAACAATCTCGCATTACTTTACGTCTTTACTTTCGACATTTCCCATCTTCTCCACACTTTCCTATTCCTGTACCTTCATACCATTTCCCAAGCTAGTGGCGTGTCGTTACATTTTCAAAAGGGGAAGCTAATAAAATTACAGTATAGTTTAGTCGTATTTTCCTTTCGCTATTCCCCCCCCCCTTCTGAAGCACGTTTCCCCTCTTTTGGAGTGATAGCGCCTGTACTAAACTATAGGAAATCCAAGATGGCGCCCTATCAGAAACGGTTCCGTTTCCGAAAGTATCTCGAAAGGAAAATACACCTTATCTCGGTCTGCTGTTGGCCCTGAAGTCCAGGTTGAATAATCAGTAATCACTTACTAATTTCTGTAAGTGATGAGTAGGGGCATTCGCAAATATATTTTTTCGGAGACTCTCTCGCAAGGTTTCGCCTCGGGTCCCCTCTGTCAATAGATTGACGAGCGTTTGGCATTTGGAGCTTCCTCGATTTCCATCTATCCAATGCTTTCTCTTTTCCTCCGTGTTCCTCCCTTTCTCCAGTGCCTCAAGCTCCAGGGATATACGCCAGTGAGTAGGAATAAAGGGGAAACCGTAAAGGGGAAGGAAGGTTCCCCAGCTCCCATAGAGGCTACGCCACTACCCCAAGACAATCTCTAATTCCCTAATGTGTATTTCCATGACAGATGTTCCTGAATATCTGATATGTGCTCTTCTAATGCCTGATGAGACCCAATCAATGCACTTTGTCGCATACATAATTCATACGTGTGCCTGGTGCCACTACAGAATTAGAATTACTTATACCTACAGAACTACATGGCTAATTGTATACTTACTGTCATACGCCGTACCTAATAGTTACCTCCACACTACCTACCTACTTCTTCAACCCTACATAACAAACAAACTCTTAATGAGAGAGACAACACAACACAACACAAATCTAAAATTACAAACAATCTCGCATTACTTTACGTCTTTACTTTCGACATTTCCCATCTTCTCCACACTTTCCTATTCCTGTACCTTCATACCATTTCCCAAGCTAGTGGCGTGTCGTTACATTTTCAAAAGGGGAAGCTAATAAAATTACAGTATAGTTTAGTCGTATTTTCCTTTCGCTATTCCCCCCCCCCTTCTGAAGCACGTTTCCCCTCTTTTGGAGTGATAGCGCCTGTACTAAACTATAGGAAATCCAAGATGGCGCCCTATCAGAAACGGTTCCGTTTCCGAAAGTATCTCGAAAGGAAAATACACCTTATCTCGGTCTGCTGTTGGCCCTGAAGTCCAGGTTGAATAATCAGTAATCACTTACTAATTTCTGTAAGTGATGAGTAGGGGCATTCGCAAATATATTTTTTCGGAGACTCTCTCGCAAGGTTTCGCCTCGGGTCCCCTCTGTCAATAGATTGACGAGCGTTTGGCATTTGGAGCTTCCTCGATTTCCATCTATCCAATGCTTTCTCTTTTCCTCCGTGTTCCTCCCTTTCTCCAGTGCCTCAAGCTCCAGGGATATACGCCAGTGAGTAGGAATAAAGGGGAAACCGTAAAGGGGAAGGAAGGTTCCCCAGCTCCCATAGAGGCTACGCCACTACCCCAAGACAATCTCTAATTCCCTAATGTGTATTTCCATGACAGATGTTCCTGAATATCTGATATGTGCTCTTCTAATGCCTGATGAGACCCAATCAATGCACTTTGTCGCATACATAATTCATACGTGTGCCTGGTGCCATTTAGCATGTGAATTTACATCTTAATTTTATACACAGAGCTCTAAATTGGTTTTTGTTTCTGCTTTCTAAGATAGAATATACTTACCCACTTACCCTGCTTATACTGCCAGAATCTTCTTCTTCCTAGCCTTTTCCTACTGAAATAGGGTCGGCGCTTATGCTGCCAGAATGAGACTTAAAAATCCCTTTACTCCCTCAGTCTAAATCATAGATAATAGATAAATGCCTATACTTTTTTTTGTGCCTACCTACCTACCTCATCTACTTTTTTTTCATCAGCAAGCCACCTAAGTAGGTAAGAAATTAAAAATTGACGATCTCTCCAGAGGATTAACCTCTGAGGAGGAGGAGGAGAAAGAGGAGATAAGTAGGCTTGAAAATAACCCGTGTCTTGATATTTTCAACACAAATTTATTTTTGAGCGAAATAAAGAGTAATTTCCGTTAATGAATTTTTTTAAAGGGAAAAAAAGTCGCCTGAAGTCCCGTGGGATTAATTTATCTTTCCTGAATGCTCCTTTTTAATATCTTTGTATTAAAATTAAAGATTAAGCAGAGATAACTTGCAAGACATTAAGCTCTAGATTTTGTCAGCGTCATTTCAAACATAATTACGCCCTGAATGGAGCTATTTAGTAAATTAGAGATATGAGAATATCAGTTGCTATCAACAAGCTTGAAATTTCATATTTCAGTGAGGAGATGAAATTTTTCGCTGTCCCAGGAATGGTCACTGATCCTTTAAAGGACTTAATGTAGGTACCAAGGACAGAGAAACATACGCGAAACGTTGTGTCGCGTCGGAGAAGAATACATAAATTTTTCTGTTTAAAGATAAGCACATTGCCTACTCATTCAATTTCATGGCGGTAATATACGTTTCCATTTCTGCTTTGCCAATGAAGGTAGCGCATCTGCCTTGTAAGCGCTAGGTCGCGGGTTCGATTCCCGCCCGGTTCCAGCATCTTTTCGATGAAAAAAAATGTACCTTTGAAATTAACTTTATTTTTTTCCAGGAGAACATTTTCCCTCTCCCTCTTTTTTTGACCTTAGTGAATCCTTCCAGACTTAGCACCAGGTTGATCCTGTATCATAAATAATTCCAGCAGGACGGGGTTGCCATCAGAGAAATAATAACAACAGTAATGATAAACATCATGGAGCATTATCTGGGATTAAGCTACTAGGTGTGGACATGGCGGATGGAGGTGTATAAGGAGAGGGATGAGGAGTTGAGGAGGGGACAAGTGGTCCTCAACATAATGTGGAACGTCTGTGTCCAGTTTTCCGCAGTTTTTTTCTTTTTTTTTTCTGATGATGATTTTTACCAATAGGTATGTTTTGTGTATAAGTAGTAAGTAGATACTCCTTGTTCTTGCCTTTTCTTACCATGATTTTTTTTTTTTTTTTCAAATACGTATTCCGCAAATGTAATAGAAAGTCGTGTGATGTTCACACCAGATTTTTTTTCCAGGAGAACGTTTTCCCTTCCCCTCTTTTTTTGACCTTAGTGAATCCTTCCAGACTTAGCACCAGGTTGATCCTGTATCATAAATAATTCCAGCAGGACGGGGTTGCCATCAGAGAAATAATAACAACAGTAATGATAAACATCATGGAGCATTATCTGGGATTAAGCTACTAGGTGTGGACATGGCGGATGGAGGTGTATAAGGAGAGGGATGAGGAGTTGAGGAGGGGACAAGTGGTCCTCAACATAATGTGGAACGTCTGTGTCCAGTTTTCCGCAGTTTTTTTTCTTTTTTTTTTTTCTGATGATGATTTTTACCAATATGTTTTGTGTATAAGTAGTAAGTACTCCTTGTTCTTGCCTTAGCTTACCATGAAAGCTACAAACATATTGTAGATTGTAGAAAAATGTTGCGATGCTCGAGGAAGAATGACCTGATGGTCCATCTCCCTATTGCTTTTGTTTGATTCAAACGTCACTCTAAAACTGTTTACATCTTTAGTGACGGGGTATTATCCTCCGTTCGGATCTTGTAACATATTCGTCAGGGCCTTTTTGGGAGTATTACGACTTACTCGTACAACCATCATGCGATAATGGAAATCTTTACTAATGGAACTGTTTTTAGCTGTTGTTCATACAAGTTTTGGACAAGAATCTTCCCCTCACAGGTTTGAGAGCCGCTTTCTCATGGAGAAAGATTTTCACATTTTCTCCCCGTTAGGTCGGTAGGTACAAGAGTAATTACAAGTTTTCCTAAGTCATAAATCACTTGCCTGAACTTTTCAGTCTTTTTTTAACAACATCCCATGAGCTTTTTCCTGAGCTTTTTTTTTACATTTTGTACCTTTAGTAGTTTACTTTTCTGACCTAAATTCTCACAGTTCACCGGCGCTTTTCCGCCCATTACCTACCTACATTTTTGGTGAGTGATGGATTTTTTTGTTCGGCAATGTGTTGTGGATTCTCTTTCTCTTCAAATTCCTTCAAATAGCTTTTTATTATGAGTTCAAACGCTGAAAGCTGTTTTCGGTGCTTCTGTATTGATCCCCAAAACGGCCGGCTTATGAACTTCTCATAACTAACCTATGTAACTAATGATGTTATCAGACTTCTTAGCAAATGTTATCAGACATTGACAGGTTGACACATTGTTTCAATTATCGGGAATGATAATAAAGGTGGAAGACATCCTTGACTTCGCTAAATTCCGCTTCGCTTGTTGCAAGTTGTAATGAAGTTTCAATTTCAATAGATGATCTCCAATGATGAGGTTCCATGTTTTATGGATTTGTTACATTGTGACTTAAAAACAGTTCAAAGCTGCATGCTTCATGAATTTCTCACATTTCTTCTCCAAGTTCTGGTTGACTAATCTGGCTGGCATTCTCACATCTTCGACCATGTGTTACTGATCTCTTCAGATCAGGTGTATCTTTTAACTCCGTGGATCTTGTTAGAAGAGATCTTCGCAGATCATTGACTGTTCCACTGATTTGGACACCTGATAGCTGGACTGGAGAAAGGTGTGATTCATATTCGGTTCAGTCTACCATGGAGAATTCCTAGTGACCTATAAATGCGTGCATGTTCTGTACAAGTTGCAAACTTTGGTTTTTTCATACAAACCCCGAGGATACTGGGAGTCTGAGTAGTAAACTAGAATCTGGTGATAACTATTATGATAACGCCCTTGCTTATCTGTAGACATAGATCTGCCTTATGAATCAGAACTTAAGGAGGTATGTACAGAATTACAGGTAGGTAGGTAATAGATACACGAACAGAATTTGAATATTAGAAATTAGAAGATTATGGAATTGCAAAAAAGGAATGAGTTCTCGTTATCTGAAATTAAAAATTCTTCTGACTTCCTTTACTTTAGTACCTACTTCCTTTCTGACTTTTTTTTGCTCTTGGGTTTAGTTGGGCTTATCTACTACTGAGTACTAGTCTTAGTGTACCTTTACTGGCGCAACAAAGAAACCTCGTACCTTGCTTTGATCCTAGCTTTTGTACCAAACACCATTGCAACATGTTTGCTGTGATCGAGGGGAGGCTTTCTACGCTCATGTGGACATCCAGATATCCACCATTGCCAATTTCAACTTCCACCTACCTCCCAGTTCACAATGCTCATTTTTGACGGTTTTACTACGATTGCAGATAATTGCACTTTGCTCTCTGTTCGGTAAGCTTCGGCCTAAAAGCTCCCATCGTTGAGGATATTTATGATGTTCCATACAGAGGCCAGGCCACTGCTGTGCCAAGCTACAAGAAGTACTTCATGTGATTAGATTTAATTTACGATGGACAATATTCTTAATGTTTTATTTTGTGTGACCTGGGGACCGGATCAAGGCAGTTAAAATGAACATGTAGTGCCATCAGCAGACGTGGCCTCCTGCCTACTGCTTTTACCACTGCAATATGAGACTGAGAAGTTGTAGATATGCCTACGTACTCTTCAATAAAGCTCACAATTTCACATCGTCTATTTGGTCTTTGAAGATAGGTATCTTCATATAAGTGAGAGTATTTTAGTATTTCACTTCTGGGATCCTCCAAGAGTGGGAAATCAGCAAACAATAAAATTAACTGGATGGTGAGTTCTAATTTAAATCAATGGCAAGTAGGTTTTGGTTCGAGTTTAAACCAAGGCAGATAATATCTATCTTTACATACTCTGAGTATAACTATGCATTGTTTTTTTTTTTCTTTAAATGCCTACGATTTTCCTCATTGTTTTCAGATGTTTTTTCAATACAAATCTGGACTCATATAGGAGAATGAACATTAGGATATTTGATTCACACCTCCCAAGATAACAGAAACGGAGATAAGCATCGGGTTTTATCAATTAAGTTTTGAATATTAATTTCAATATTCCAATATCCAATATCCATTACTTCTATGAACTGATAAATAGGCTTTGTCGGCTTTCTTGTGTCTAAGGTTAACCATAATATGAATGAAGATTACTAGAACTCCTAGTTCCAATAGAATGGCTTCAGAGTAGGAACAAAATTAATTTATTGATTCCTTTCATTCTTTGATTGTACAAAAGGAACCGATAAATCGAATATCGAGCTTTGTAGCTTGGACTCCCTCAATATTGGATGGTATCCTTGTGCTTAAGATTTATGTTCAGGACTCACAAGAGACAAGGGTTACAGTTACAACTAAAGAAATGATTTTCAAGACCCAGAATCGAACCCTTAACCACATCCAAAAACAACCTTTTGGTCCTTCCATTGAACGACCAAAAACTATCCCTCTCTGTGCGCAACAAAGACAGGAGACGAGAGGAGGAAAAACAGAGAGAAAAACTCCCTCATCTTCCTTTTCGTCCCAAGTAGAAGTCTTCAGTCTTTGTTTAACCTGTTTGCCGGAAAGTTGCGGGAAATTTAATTTTCCCACGTCGTCGTCGGGGTCCCGGAAAATTTATCCCGGTATTTGGTTATTATACTCTTCGTTGAGGGAGGAAATTATACCCACGTTCTCAGTCGCCGAGGGAGGAAAGACGCGTGTTTTTCCCCGACGATTTTTGTGCGTGCCTTTATCCAAGTTTTTTTGTTTGTCTTCAAGTTTACACGTATTTTCGTCCTCTTCCTGTTCTTTTATCAACGCGTATCTTATTCTTCCCATTGAGAGATCAAAGGATTAGGTAGTTCTTTTTTCCCGGCTAAAGCGATTTCGAATAAGATTTGTCCTCCCTCCTTTCCTATGTTTAGTAATATGTCTTTGATTGTGAATCAGTAATATT
>NW_007380234.1:23097-28308 GCF_000475195.1 Diaphorina citri | reverse complement strand
CTGTTCAGGCGTACCTGTCAGGTCTACCTGATAGTGAGTGGCCAGTCTAAATTAGGGTTTCTTTTCAAGCAGAATTGTAGGCCAGCCATTCACTATTAGGTAGATCTGACAGGTCGCCTGAGAGATTTATTATTGCTGCCATACACTATCAGGTAGTCCTGTTCAGGCGTATCTTTCAGATCTACCTGCCAGTGAATCGCCGGCCTTACACTTAATATTAGGTGAATTGACATTTTTTCCTGACAAAAAATGAAATTTTGTCAAGAAATAGAATTTTAAACTGTCCCTGATTTTTCGCACGCTCTTGATTTCACCTCCATTTTCTCTTCCGCAGGACAACGTCCCCGTCATCCACCTTCTTCCGCCTTCTCCTTTTCTTTTTCTTCTCCTTCTACTCTCCTTCCTTTCTTTTCTTCTTCTCCCTTTCCTTCTCTTTCTCCTCTCCTTGTTTTCTTCTTCCTCTTCATTCATTCTCCTTTCCTTCCTTCCTCCCCCCTTTTCCATTCTGACTTCATGAGATGCATACGAAATAATTTGATCTTCCCACTCCTCTTTGCTAGGGTTTTCTTCTTCTTCCTCCTCCTCTTCCTCTTTTTTCTTCTTTCGCGCTTACTTAAGCTGTTCCAAAAATAGGTCTCTTGCAACGGTGGCAGTTGTTCATTGCAAAATAAAACACGTTTTTTGCCCCAATTAGGTACGTACCTACATATTTAGTGGTTAGCGTGTTGCTACGGTGGCTGGTGGTTCAGGTCCAAGTCATCTCTTGAAATTTACCACAGTACATATGTACCTACCTATATTGACTAAGGCACAACATGTCACAAAATTCACAATAGAATAGAATAGAATAGTTTTTATTGTAAATAAAACCAAAAGGTATCTTACAAAGTCAATTCAACTTAATTCTAAATTAAACTTTAAATTACAACTAGGTATAATGGGATAAAATAGGTATAATTCTATACTCTATACTCATTCTACCTAACCACCTACAAAAGTTACACATTTTTAATACTTTCTACTTTTTAAGTTACTTTAAGGTGAGGTTTTGATGTTTCCTTTTAGAATTTCAAGACTTGTAGGGGAATTCAAGTTCGGAAGAGGATTTTCTAAAGTGTCTATCGCTTTTGTCTTGACATTTTGTTGTTCTGTTGAGTGCCATCTACAGACGGTAGTTGGTCACATAATTACCCCACTTTGGGAACCACCCCGTGGTGAATTGACTCTGACTTCTCTCTCCCCCATTCAAATTTTGAACATTTTCCTCGGAGCCAAATTCTTACCACGTTGTTCTCGCACACACGCTTATTCGAAATTCTAAAGCTGTAGCCAAAAGTGTGCAGATTACCCTTTCGGATTTTAATGGCTCTGACAGCACATTGTCTAGTTGGGGTGTCTGCTTTCTAATGGTGCCAAAGGTTGTATGGTTTCGTTATATAAATTCGTTATAAGTTACATATATAAATTCGTGATACGTTATATAAATTCGTTATACGTTTTATGAATTCGTTATACGTTATATAAATTCGTTATATACGTTGTATAAATTCGTTATACGTTATATGTATCTACGATTCGCGTGGCTTTTCTTTGTGCATATTGTAGTGGTTTTGTGTGAGTCACATTTAGATGAGGTCCTGGGAGAGATTGAATTTATTATCGTATATAAGAGTATTATCTCTCTATTTATAAGTACCTTCTGGAATCTAGATTACTTTTAAGTTTTAAGTAGGTACGTAGGTAGAGGTACTTACAGTTGGATACTCCTGTCCTTTGTAATGTTATCAAAGTGTCCCTTAGACCAGTTACTCACTGTCAGGTAGGCCTGACAGGTAGTACCTGTCAGGTCTACCTGATACCTGATGAGCACACACACTGTCAGGTAGAACTGACAGGCGTACCTGTCAGGTCTACCTGATAGTGAGTCTAAATTAGGGTTTCTTTTCACGCAGAATTGTAGGCCAGCCATTCACTATTAGATAGACGTGACAGGTCGTCTGAGAGATTTATTATTGCTGCCATACACTATCAGGTAGTCCTGTTCAGGCGTATCTTTCAGATCTACCTGCCAGTGAATCGCCGGCCTTACACTTAATATTAGGTGAATTGACATTTTTTCCTGACAAAAAATGAAATTTTGTCAAGAAATAGAATTTTAAACTGTCCCTGATTTTTCGCACGCTCTTGATTTCACCTCCATTTTCTCTTCCGCAGGACAACGTCCCCGTCATCCACCTCCTCTCGAAGAAACCAGTGGGTATCCTGCACCTCCTGGACGATGAATCCAACTTCCCCAAAGCCACGGACGTCTCCTTCCTTGAGAAATGTCACTACAATCATGCCCTCAATGAGTTCTACTCGCGACCGCGCCTAAATGGTCCGGAATTCGGCGTGAAGCATTATGCCGGCCCTGTTTGGTATAATGTGGAGGGGTTCCTGGATAAGAATAGAGACACGCTGAGGCCGGATGTGGTCGAGCTGCTCATTTCCAGTTCCCTCCCGGTGAGTGTGCTTTGAAGGGTTAATCTTTCACGTATATAATATTATTTGTATTTAATTTTTTTTAAAGTGCCTTGGAGGGTTAAATTTTCACCTACATTATTATTTAAATTTTTATTTATTTATTTGATTACACGCTAAGCATCACGGCCATGTGTGATTATTTAAATTTAAAATTGAAATATTTCTCTAGGGTGAGTTTCACGTATTTACTTTTTAGCATCTCCCTGTTGAGCCAATACAAATCAAATTTAACTTAACAGCCTGTTAGTTAAACAGGCCTTCTAGACTAGAGGAATGAATGTTTTTGGTAAATCAGGTATACACGCATCTCCACTATTTTTTCAAATATTGCACGTTGCATATTCAAAAAATTCCACGGCGTTCATACAAATACGGTAAAAAATTTTACCTACTGAATTCACTACCTATAGCCTACCTATTTTTTTTTTTTTTTTTTTTTGAAAGAGGGGAAAGGGAGGAGGAGGAGAAGAAGGAGGAGGAGGAGAAGAAGAAGAAAGGGGGTTGGACTGAAATAAAAGAGACAACAAGAAAAATGAAGGTTGGTAGATACCTACGAGCAAAAAAAAATTGTGAGGCATCCGCGACACATGAAAGACAAAGAAGAATACAGATGGAGAAGCAGAATGAAGAAGGAAAGAACAAGGAATAGGAGAGAGGGGGGTGATAAAAACATAGGAGCGATGGTAACAGAGGATGTAAAAGGGAAAAAAATTACGAGGTAAATATGATGGAAGATGAGAGATAAAGAACAGAGAAGTAGAATAAGGGAAAGGAAAGTAGTAATAGGAGAAAGGGAATTGCGGCTCCCTCCTATCAAGAAGTAAGGGAAAGAAGAGAAGAAGAGAGAAAAATACAGACGGATATAAAAGTAATATGTGAGATAAAATAAGAGAGGGAGATGAGAGAAATGGAGAAACTACAAAAACTTAATGTTTATTAGGAAATAAAGAGAGGTGTAAAAGGAAACTGGGAAAAGGAAAGGAGCAAAGAAATAGGAACGGAGAGGGAAAGAAGGAGAAGAGGGGAAAAAGCAGTAAGAGGGAAGGAGGAGGTTGGGAATAGGAAGACTAGGTGGGTAAGCAGTAGTAGGAGGAGAGATTAGAGAAAAGAGAAGAAGTTGGAGGATTACAAGGAGAAGGAGGAGAAGGAAAAGGTGATGGAAGAGGAAGAGAAGGAGGATTACAAGGAAGAGAAAGGAGGGGGAAGATGAGAAAAAGATGATGGAGAAGAAGGACGAGATAGAAAGAAGAAAAAGTAGAAGAAGTTTAAGTTACGTTTTATGTGGGATGGGGAGGAGAAAGAGAAGACGAATAAGAAGGTGATGGAAAAAGAAAGGGAGGAGAAGAAGAAAGGAAAAATAGAGAAAAGAAAAAGTAGAGGAGCTACGCTACGTCTTATGAGGGATGAGGAGGAGAAAAAGAAAGATACAGAGAAAGAGGGAATGGACAAGGAAAAAGAGGAGAAGGAGGAGGAGAAAGAGAAAAAGAAAATGGCAAGAAGGAAAAGTAGAAAATGTTTAAGCTATGTTTTATGAGGGATTCATGTCTTGAAGGAAAGGCGAAAGTGTTATCTTCTACTTACCACTTACCCTTACGCCAACTCTAATACTTACCTCTCTTATAATTTTATACCCAAGCTAGATTACCGGTAAAGTAGGTGATCCATTTACTCTAGGTAAGATGGGGGGGGTGTAATCGCCATTTTGTCTTTGAGAACATTGATGAGCTCTCTCTCTCTCTCTCTCTCTCTCTCTCTCTCTCTCTCTCTCGTGGGATTAATAAAAACCTTATGTTTTAAGTTTCACAACTCTTCTTCTTCTTCTTCTTCTTCTTCTCCTCCTCTTTTTTTTTCTTGTTATTCTTCTTCTTCTCCTCCTCCTCCTTCTTCTGGGGGAAATGTAACAGTGGAGGTTTTAAGGTAGAAACACACTACCATCACGTCACGTCACTTGAACTCATGAGGAGCCAGAAACATGTATGTAGTTCAAAGTTTTCCCATAATATTGTAGGTAATCTCGTTCAGGACAGCCAGTGTGTTTCTACCTTTCGAGTGCAAATTTTTTGTCGATTGTGAGATTCGAACCCGACACGTTCTAATAATCGTTCTTCCTTTCAGATGCTGAGCAAAATGTTCGTGGCCCTCCGGACGCGGGACGAGGCCTCCAAGACGCTGAACAAGGCCAACGGCCGCTTCGTAACCATGAAGCCGCGTACGAGGACGAAGCTGTTGAAAGTTGTGAGGAAAAGTTTGGTTTACTTATTATTATCAGAGACTTTGTCTTCTTGGGGGAATACTTTTCAAAACCCTTGAATCCTCGATCAATCCTTATTGAAAGCCAAACTTTCGGTTCTGCTCTGCATCCCTCTTTTTTTTCTTCTCTTCTTTTAGGGTTTATTTCTAGTGCTGCATCTTCTTTTTCTTCTTCTCCTTTCTCCTTCTTTTCTTCATCCTTTTTTCCATCTTCTTTCTTCTTCTATTCTCCTCCTCCTCCCTTTCTATTGTCTCCTGTGAATAGATAGTTCTGCTTCATGACTAAGGGAGAGTAGTTCAAAGCAAACTTTTGTCTTCAAATTGACGGAGGTTTTTACAGGAAAGTAAGCTAGATGGGGTACCTACTTCCAAATCTTGTATTCTTGGCTTTGATCTTCTTGAATTTGGAATTTTTGACCCTTTTATCTCAACTTTTCA
>NW_007380234.1:19537-23035 GCF_000475195.1 Diaphorina citri | reverse complement strand
TTGAACTTTGTTCTTTGTTCTTCTTCGGAATTGACCTTAACCAAAGTTCAATTTCCTCTTCCTGTTTTTTTTTTTTTTTTTCAATTTCATCAGGTATTATTTTACCTTCGGACCTAGTAAACTGAAGACAAAAGTTTTAAATATGTACCTAAGTACTTCTACATAAAATGGGCAATTTTAATAAAACTACATATTTAATTTGGAATTTTCGACCCTTTTATCTCAACGTTTTGTTTGTTCTTCTTCGGAAGTGACCTTTTTTGGACATTGGCAAAATTCAATGTTGGACTCGATGGCCAAGTGCCGGCCGTGGTTTGTACGCTGCGTCAAACCCAATGCGGAAAAGGCGCCCATGCGGTTCGATATGCCGACCGTGCTCGAACAACTGAGGTGAGTCGAAGAGTGAGTGTGTGAGTGAGTGTGTAAGTGAGAGTGTGAGTGAGTAAGTGAGTGAGTGACTGAATGAGTGAGTGTGTGTGTGAGTGAGTGAGTGACTGAATGAGTGAGTGATTGAGTGAGTGAGTGAGTGTGAGTGAGTGAGTGAGTGAGTGAGTGAGTGTGTGAGTGACTGAGTCAGTCAGTCAGTGAGAGAGTGAGTGAGTGAGTCTGTGAGTGAGTGAGTGACTCAATGAGTGAGTGAGTGAGTCTGTGAGTGAGTGAGTGAGTGAGTGAGTCTGTGAGTGAGTGACTCAATGAGTGAGTGAGTGAGTGACTGAGTGATTGACTGAGTGAGTGTGTGAGTGAGTGAGTGAGTGAGTGAGTGAGTGAGTGAGTGAGTGAGTGAGTGAGTGAGTTATAAGAATAAATAAAATGGGTTAAGCTTCTAGGAGGGGGTATAGCATTCCCAGGCACAAGGGATCTGTCTATCTAAAGTCTTTTCTATCTAGTCAGTACCCAATCAGAAATTATTAGGTATCTCGTAGCGTAGAATAATGTAGAGTGACAAATATTTATTTAAAAATTCCTGTCCACTTTAACAGACGTCAAAAATGCAAAGAAAAGGTCATTATTCTAAAAAAAAAAAACATTTCGAAGATATACAGAAAATCAAAGTGGAAATTCCACAGTCTCTCTTTCTCTCCCTCTTCCTCTCTTTCCCTCCCTCTCTCTTTCTCCCTCCTGGAGAAGGAGAAATGGAAACAGATGGAGAAGGAGAAATGGAAACAGATGGAGAAGGAGAAATGGAAACAGATGGAGAAGGAGAAATGAAAACAGATGGAGAAGGAGAAATGGAAACAGATGGAGGAGAAGAAGAAATGGAAACAGATGGAGAAGGTGGAGGAAGAGAAAAAGCAGTAGGAGGAGGAGAGAGGTAAAGGGAAAGAGATGGAGGATTATAATCACAAGAAGGAGAAGCAAAAGGTAATGGAAGAGGAAGAAAGGGCTGGAAAAAGAAGAAGAAGAATGTGGGGGAAGAGGATAAAAAAAGAGGAGGAGACGAAAGTGAACAAGAGGAAGGAGAAGGAGATGTAGGAGGATTATAAGGGGAATGAGAGAAAGAAAAATTAGGATGCGGAAGAGAAGGAGAAAGTGGAGTAAAAGGAAAAGAGCGTAGATAGAAGGAGAAGAAGAAGATCTACGTTTTATGAGGGATGAGGAGGAGAAAAAGAAAGAGGCGAAGAAGGTGGACGAAGAGGAGGATAAAGAAAGGAGGAGGAGGAGGAGGAGGAGAAAGAGGAGAAAGAGAAAAAGAAAATGGTATAGAAGGAAAAGTAGAAAATGTTTAAGCTATGTTTTATGAGGGATTCGTGTCTTGAAGGAAAGGCGAAAGTGTTATCTTCTACTTACCACTTTCCCCCACGCTAACTCTAATACTTACCTCTCTCATAATTTTATATCCAAGCTAGATTACCGGTAAAGTAGGTGATCCATTTACTCTAGGTAAGATGGGGGGGTGTAATCGCCATTTTGTCTTTGAGAACATTGATGAGCTCTCTCTCTCTCTCTCTCTCGTGGGATTAATAAAAACCTTATGTTTTAAGTTTAACAACTCTTCTTCTTCTTCTCTTTTTTTCTTGTTATTCTTCTTCTTCTTCTTCTTCTTCTTCTTCTTCTTCTTCTTCTTCTCCTCCTTCTTCTTCTGGGGGAAATTTAACAGTGGAGGTTTTAAGGTAGAAACACACTACCATCACGTCACGTGAAGTCATGGGGAGCCAGAAACATGTATGTAGTTCAAAGTTTTCCCATAATATTGTAGGTAATCTCGTTCTGGACAGCCAGTGTGTTTCTACCTTTCGAGTGCAAATTTTTGTCGATTGTGAGATTCGAACCCGACACGTTCTAACAATCGTTCTTCCTTTCAGATGCTGAGCAAAATGTTCGTGGCCCTCCGTACGCGGGACGAGGCCTCCAAGACGCTGAACAAGGCCAACGGCCGCTTCGTAACCATGAAGCCGCGTACCCATTGACGAAAGATGAAGAAAAGTGTTGAGCAAATAAGTTAGCTGAAGACAAAGGAGAAGAAGATTCAATACCATTGTATTTGAGGACAGAACATCAGAACCTCTGTCGCAGCTGTTGGACTCGATGGCCAAGTGCCGGCCGTGGTTTGTACGCTGCGTCAAACCCAATGCGGAAAAGGCGCCCATGCGGTTCGATATGCCCACCGTGCTCGAACAACTGAGGTGAGTCGAAGAGTGAGTGAGTGTGTGAATGAGTGAGTGTGTGTGTGTGAGTGAGTGAGTGAGTGAGTGAGTGAGTGTGTCAGTGAATGAGTGAGTGAGTCAGTGAGTGAATGAGTGAGTGAGTGAGTGAGTGATCGAGTGAGTGAGTCTGTGAGTGAGTGAATGAGTGAGTGAATGAGTGTGTGAGTGAATGAGTGAGTGAATGAGTGAGTGAGTTATAAGAATAAATAAAATGGGTTAAGCTTCTAGGAGGGGTATAGCATTCCCAGGCACAAGGGATCTGTCTATCCAAAGTCTTTTCTATCTAGTCAGTAGGTACCCAATCAGAAATTATTAGGTATCTCGTAGCGTAGAATAATGTAGAGTGACACGTCAAACCCAATGCGGAAAAGGCGCCCATGCGGTTCGATATGCCCACCGTGCTCGAACAACTGAGGTGAGTCGAAGAGTGAGTGAGTCTGTGAGTGAGTGTGTGAGTGAGTGAGTGAGTGAGTGAGTGAGTGAGTGAATGAGTGAGTGAATGAGTGAGTGAGTGAGTGAGTGAGTGAGTGAGTGAGTGAGTGAGTGAGTGAGTGAGTGACTGAGTGAGTTATAAGAATAAATAAAATGAGTTAAGCTTCTAGGAGGGGTATAGCATTCCCAGGCACAAGGGATCTGTCTATCTGAAGTCTTTTCTATCTAGTCAGTACCCAATCAGAAATTATTAGGTATCTCGTAGCGAAGAATAATGTAGAGTGACAAATATTTATTTATGTATAAATTCCTGTCCACTTTAACAGACGTCAAAAATGCAAAGAAAAGGTCATTATTCTACAAAAAAAAAAAAAAAAAAAAAAAAAAAAAAAAAAAAAAAAAAAATCCCAAAAAACACCCA
>NW_007380234.1:0-19366 GCF_000475195.1 Diaphorina citri | reverse complement strand
TTTGTTTTTTTTTTTTTTTTTTTTTTTTTTTTGCCAGCTTAATTAGTTAGCTTGGGTTCGATTCCAGCCCAGGGGCGAACTTTATCTCAAACAGATAAGGTTCGTTCTCAGAACGGCTGGCTTTCTCCTACCCTGTCCTCCTTCTCAATTTCGGGACGATAAGACCTCCGTTGTTACAGTTCTCTCTAGCAAACCTCTTAAAAAAATAGAAAGTAATAGTAATCTGAAGGAACAAAACAGTCAGGGTCGAAATAGGGTGCACCCGTTTTCAGGATATTTATCCGACCGGATACAATATCCTATACCTACCAGATTGGAAATAGAAAAACTCAATACTACCTAACTATTGTACATTTTGTATGTTTTATTGTATACGTTCATGCTACAAAGAATTCTGAGGATGTTTTGTGTGCCTTTTTTTTGTAGCGCTTTCGAATTGGGGAATTTGTCGATTGAAGCTTTTGTATTGGCCTTTATACTGTAGGTATACGTAGGTATGTTCAATCGTATTTTTCTCCTCCTCTACTTCCTCTTCCTCCTCCTCTTCTTCCCTTCTTCTTTTTCTCCTCTTTTCTTCTTCTTTCAATCTCGGTCCAAATTAAGGAAATAGATTTTATCTCATTCGTAGCTTTCTTCCTTGTAAGTCACGTGATATTATACAACAGGTTTAAGAGAGACGCATCTAAATCCCATCTATTTCTATAAGATATGGGTAAATTCTTTCAAATCCAACGACCTAGATTTTTTGATTTTTTTCATTTTCGTGGTCTAATCTTAAAAGTTTCTTTTATCAATATTCAATTTAAAATCCGATTCTGCACTGAAATTTCAATAGATTTTTTTTTTTACCCTCAAGTATTAATTTATGTGTTGTATAAAAAATTAGTCCTTTGAAACTAAATATTTTCTATTCTAAACCCCAATCAATCTCTCTCTCTCAATTATTTTTCATTTTCCCCTATTGATTTTAATTTGTTTTACCAAGTGTTGTGTATACCCTTGAAAGTTCTAACTTTTTAATATTATTAATTTATGTTTGTATAAAAAAATGGTCCTATGAAACTAGATATTTTCTATTCTAAACCCCAATCTCTCTCTCTCCTTCAGATACTCCGGCATGCTGGAAACCATCCGCATCCGGAAGCTCGGCTATCCGGTCCGCCTCAAATTCTCCGCATTCATCGACCGCTACCGCTACCTCCTACCGTACCACATCACCCCGGCACGCGGCACGCCGCTGCGTGAACTCTGCCATGCGGTTTTATCAGCGCACCCCGGTGAATATCAACTGGGCACGACGCGCGTCTTCTTGCGCGAAAATCTCGAGCGCAGTTTGGAACGGCGCCGCGCAGCGCTGTTGCAAAGCGCGGCCACGGCGCTACAGAAGCGCGTGCGTGGATTTTTAGCGCGCAAATGGAAATATTTCTCTAGGGTGAGTTTCACGTATTTACTTTTTAGCATCTCCCTGTTGAGCCAATACAAATCAAATTTAACTTAACAGGCTGTTAGTTAAACAGGCCTTCTAGACTCTAGAATCTAGAGGACTGAATTTTTTTGGTAGATCAGGTATACAGGCCTCTCCTCTAATTTTTCAAATACTGCACGTTGCATATTCAAAAAATTCCACGGCGTTCATACAAATTGGAAGACGGTTAGCGCGCAAGAAGTACCTGGCGAAGCGGGAGAGCGCGGTGAAGATTCAGGCTGCTGTCCGCGGATGGCGAGAGAGGAAACGATATGTACTTATGAAACGAGGTAAGTTGTTTTTGATTTTTGTTATTATTGTTGTTGTAACAGGAGGTTAGACAATTATTACGTAGTTTGGTTTTGATTTAACCATAGCGCGCAAGAAGTACCTGGCGAAGCGGGAGAGCGCGGTGAAGATTCAGGCTGCTGTCCGCGGATGGCGAGAGAGGAAACGATATGTTCTTATGAAACGAGGTAAGTTGGTTGTTTTTGATTTTTGTTATTATTATTGTTGTAACAGGAGGTTAGACTATTATTATGTACCTAGTTTGGTTTTGATTTAACCATTTTTTTGACATTTTCACTTTCCAAACATAAATAATTCAGTGGCCATAGGAGATAGGTAGTATACGTTGAAATTGAAGCTTCAACGTTACGTGTGTATGGCATCCGGATGGCTGGTCGGTGATTTTCACTTTCCAAACATAAATAATTCAGTGGCCATAGGAGATAGTATACGTTGAAATTGAAGCTTCAACGTTACGCGTGTATGGTATCCGGATGGCTGGTCAGTGGTTAATTTATTAGGCTGGTAGCTTCGTAGCTTGTCGTCAAATGGAGGTTGAACCCCCAATACTAAACCATCTCAACAGTTTTTTTTTTTATTATTTTTTTTAACGTAAACCATTTTTATTTATTTATGAACATAAAAAAGATTGATTGAATATTCAAAAATTCAATTTATGGGCATATTTTTTTTCCTCTTCTCTAATTTTTATTTATAATCTGTAACAGTGACGTAAATCA
Source organism: Diaphorina citri (assembly GCF_000475195.1). Lineage (NCBI taxonomy): Eukaryota > Metazoa > Arthropoda > Insecta > Hemiptera > Psyllidae > Diaphorina > Diaphorina citri. Next base: position 16,873 of record NW_007380234.1, on the reverse strand, counting down.
TATTTAAATCTTTTCTCTCTCCCTCCCAGGTATCACTAAAGCTCAAGCTCACTTCCGCGGCAAGCAGCAGCGACGTCGCTATCAGCGACTCCGCGACGATCTCAAGAAGCGATCCGCCGCTCAGAAGGAGCGGTCCAAGATGACAACAGTTATACAGTGACGTAAATCATATTTAAATCTTTTCTCTCTCCCTCCCAGGTATCACCAAAGCTCAAGCTCACTTCCGCGGCAAGCAGCAGCGACGTCGCTACCAGCGACTCCGCGACGATCTCAAGAAGCGATCCGCCGCTCAGAAGGAGCGGTCCAAGATGGTCGCTCAACGAGAAGAGGCCCAGGAGAAAGCCCACCGGCCTTCGGTTGGGGCCGCCCCTGTGGGCCAACTTGATATCCCGGCTGAGCTGGCCTTCCTGTTTAACAAGCTCGAAGATTGGACACCCCCCCATGTGGACAGGAATTTGGTGAAGGTAGTGGGACCTGTGGTGGACACGGCCCAGAGGGTGAACTATGACCTGCCTGATGATATTGATCAGCATGCCTTCTCCAAGTTCTCCAATATTTATTTCAAGGTAAGATTTTGATACTTTTGAATATCTCTTTCAACTTTGCAAGGTAAGATTTTGTTTTTAAATATCGATATCAAGTTAATATTTTCGGACATCTTATATTATAAGAACAAGATAAGGTCATAAGAACAAGGCAAGACAAATTACTGTCTTCAATATCATTTTCTTATTAAATTTGAAGGTAAGTTTTTAATACCTATCTGTTATTCTGTTTTAAGGTGAAAAGAGTCTTATTTCCTTAGAGTTTTAGAAGATTTTGATACTTTTGAATATCTCTTTCAACTTTGCAAGGTAAGATTTTGTTTTTAAATATCGATATCAAGTTAATATTTTCGGACACAAGAACAAGGCAAGACAATTACTGTCTTCAATATCATTTTCTTATTAAATTCGAAGGTAAATTTTTAATACCTATCTGTTATTCTGTTTCAAGGTGAAAAGAGTCTTATTTCCTTGGAGTTTTAGAGTATTTTTTTTATCACTGTAGCGGAAAAAAAGTGCCCTTGCGATAAAAAGAAGTAGTTAAGCTTAGGCATGGTGGACAAGATCGTTATAGGCCGGTAATTGTTAATCATGTTCTTAGAAACATCTTTTTTGGGGACTGGAGTAACAAAGCTTTTTTCCAAGAAGATGGAAAGGTCCCATAGATTGATTAAACAGGAATGTTAAGGGCAAAGCTAAAGAAACAACAGTTTTTGAGAAATATTGGAGGGATCCCATCAGGTCCGAAACCCTTATGAACGTTCAAAGATTTCAATTTTTTAAGAACCTCAGATGAAGATATTGAGATGGATGATAGGGACTCAGAATAATCAAAATCAAATTGAGGAGAACAAAGAGGAACATTGACGAAAGATGAAGAAAAGTGTTGAGCAAATAAGTTAGCTGAAGACAAAGGAGAAGAAGATTCAATACCATTGTATTTGAGGACTTTTGGAAGAGAGGAGCCACCACGAAGATTTTTATTGAACGTCCAGAAGTATCTAGGGTCCTGTTTGATGCTCTGGGCTTAGGACAATACAAATTAGGACGTAAAAGAAACAGATGAATAAACAAACGAACAAACGAAAACATTCGTAAATACAGTTTTATTAGTTTCTCATTTTCAGCAGAAACACTGTGCAAAGAAAGTCGGGGATTTTCCATGTATTATCTGACAATAATATAGTAAATTTGTTTTCCTGTTTGCTGAAAAAACAGAAGAAGAACTTCTTGGAACTGAATTTCGCAGCTGTGCTCTCTTTTTTTCAGCAAAAAATTAATGTGGGTGGGGGAAACTTTTATCAGAATGAAACTGAGCAAATAAGGGAGGTTACGATGAGGGACACTTTACGTTTCAATGTGTTTGGTTTGTATACTGAAGGTCCTGGGTTCAATTCCCGGCAATTTTTAAGGAATTGGGTAATAAGCGGAAATTACTCAAAACGGACTAGAAATTTTTCAGATCCAGTTGGGTACAAGAAGTAAAAAAAATCGCCAAAGCAACAAATTTTCCACTAAGAACATTCGTAAATACAGTTTTATTAGTTTCTCATTTTCAGCAGAAACACTGTGCAAAGAAAGTCGGGGATTTTCCATGTATTATCCGACAATAATAGTAGATTTGTTTTCCTGTTTGCTGAAAAAACAGAAGAAGAACTTCTTGGAACTGAATTTTGCAGCTGTGCTCTTTTTTTTCAGCAAAAAATTAATGTGGGTGGGGGAACTTTAATCAGAATGAAACTGAGCAAATATGGGAGGTTACAATGAGGGACACTTTACGTTTGAATGTGTTTGGCTTGTATTCTGAAGGTCCTGGGTTCAATTCCCGGCACTTTTTAAGGAATTGGGTAATAAGCGGAAATTACTCGAAACGGACTAGAAATTTTTCGATCCAGTTGGGTACAAGAAGTAAAAAAAATCGCCAAAGCAACAAATTTTCCAAAGGAACTTGAACTTTAGCCCGGAAATTTATGAAACAATAACATTGAAAACATTAATGTTCAATAATAACAATTAAAAAAAAATCTGGTGTGAACATCACTCAACTTTCCTTATCCTATTGAATAATGCTTATTTGGATGTTGTTCTATTGGAACTTTTACAATATCTCTAACCGTTTAGTCAGCAGTATCGCTGAAAACAGCCAAAAAACGGTCAAAATACCGCCATCCGCAGCAAATACCTTAACCAAACGTTTTGTATTGCATCCTTGTCACATTTGTGCACTACATACCAAATTTAAAGTCCCTAGAACATACTGTTCCCGAGATATTATTGAATTACACCGAAAACCGCCAAAAAGCGGCCGAAATGACGCCAAGCGTTGCACCGATCTTAACCAAAAGTTTCGTTTTGCATCCTTGTCATATTTGACAGCTGCATGCCAAAATTCAAGTCTCTAGCTCTTACCGTTCTCGAGATATTTTGTTTACAGACAGACAGACAGAAGGACAGACAGACACATACACGGACCAATGGCTGAAACTTTGTATTTAGGCTCTAGGGACCTCAAAACGTGTTTTGGCACTAAAAACTGACCATTGAAAATTTGACCCGATTACATTACTTTCCTTCCTATAGGATAAGGAAAGTAAAAAAGGAAGGAAGTAAAACCTGTGTATCAAATAATAATGAATTTGAGTCCTCACACCCCTTTTGCTGTTTCTTTAATAAAAACAGAAAAAAACCATCATCAGCAATGAAAAATAATAATAATAATGAGGAGGAGGAGGAGGAGGAGAAGGAGAAGGAGGAGGAGGAGAAGGAGATGCTTTCTTCGGTATTTACGTTTTGTAAATTCGAAATACCGTCGAATGGGGAAAATTTGGACGGTGAGGTAAGAAACATATTTTTTCCTTCTAGGTACCCTTAGTGTAGGCAAAGGTAATTAAGTATGTCAATTGTTAATCAACAAGAACCTACAATACCTGCCGCGGTGGTGTAGTCAGTAGTGGTCAAGACGCTCGCCTGGTAAAGAGGAGGGCGTGGGTTCAATCCCAACCGAGGCATGGAATTTTATCCTCAATTTATCCTCTTTTATTTTATCCTCAAAATAATTTGCGAATTTGATCACAAATATAGTAATAGCCTCCTTTCCGATATTCCGAACAGTAAAAATAAGCACTATTATGTATTATTATTATCATCATCACTATCTTGTACGGTGACTTAATCAATTCTAAGTTGAGAAGTCCACCTTCCAATGGAACCATGGCCTCGGGTTGATGAACGTCTAGTCACACCCATAAAGTAGTCAAGATTTAAAGTCAATATTTAAGGGTATTTGAGTGAAATTTCGAGTGTATGGCCGCCATACACGCCTTATATGGACGCTACGCCACTGCTGTAGGAACTTAGGTTCCTACTCCATAATTATGTAATGTTCTAGGTTTCACAGCCTAAACTACAGGTTAGATAAGGTGACTGTAAAATATTTAATGTTTGACAACAACTAACCTTGTATCTGTTTATTCTTTCCCATTTGTCAGGCCTTGTTTGCTTTCTCTTTCTCTCTCTCTCTCTCTCTCTCTCTCTCTCTCTCTCTCTCCCTCTCTCTCCCTCTCTCTCTCCCTCTCTCTCTCTCTCTCTCTCTCTCTTGCTCTTCCCCCTCCTTTCTGTCTCATTTTGTCTCTTTCCCTCCATCTCTTTTTATTCTCCCTCTCTCTTTCTCCCCATTTTCGTATATTATCTTGCCTGTCACAGATGTCATTTTGTGAGTCAACATTCTCTCTTTCTCTCTCTCTCTCTTTCTTTTCATACCTACCAAGGTTTTGTATAGCAGATACAAAAAGACATCTTTTCTTTATTCTGCTATCGCCATTCGGCGAAAGCTAAAGCCGCTACAACAACAACATAATAATGAGTCACAAATTCGCAATAGCATGATCAAGTTGCCGAGCGTCAATCGTTAGATTCTAGCGCCAAGAAAAATCTACCGGTTCTCAATTTTTTCTGCCTAAGAAATTCGAAATGTGAATTTCTTTAGTTCTTCGTGGAATAGATTCCTCGGTATTTTGAGCTGATTTTACGCACCCTAAAATCTAGCAATGGAATAAAGTCTTGCCTCGGTAGCGTAGTGGTCAAGACGCTCGCCTGGTAAACAGGAGGGCGTGGGTTTGATTCTAGCCGAGGTATGGGATTTTATCCTTCTTTATCTGAAAATTTGACGTAAACAGGAGGGCGTGGGTTCGATCCCAGCCGAGGCATGGAATTTTATCCTCATTTATTTGAGAGTGTGATTACATAGTAATGGAGCTCTAAGGGTTAGGTGGTAGAAAACGCCTCCGGCGTTAACCTCGCCTAGTGGTTACCTTCCACTCAAGAGTCTATTATTATAAAGTCCGCGTTATAAGAGAATTAATTTACCTCCTATGTCTTCTGTCCTCCTTAGGTGAAGGAGAAATTTGTCAATTCTTACCAATTTGGTGTTCCTTTCCAGGTGAAGGAAAAAGCCCGTTCCGTATCCCGCGATCATTCCGCAGCGGAACCAATGGGATTATCCCGTCAGAGTGCGCTCAATGATCGATATTTTTTCAGATACAAGAAGTAAGAAGTAAAAAAAATCGCCAAAGCAACAAATTTTCCAAAGGAACTTGAACTTTAGCCCGGAAATTCATGAAACTATAACATTGAAAACATTAATGTTCAATACCTAATAACAATTGAAAAAAATCTGGTGTGAACATCACACGACTTTCCTTATCCTATTGAATAATGCTTATTTGGATGTTGTTCTATTGAAACTTTTACAATATCTCTAACCGTTTAGTCAGTATCGCTGAAAACCGCCAAAAAAATGGTCGAAAATCGCCAAAAAGCGGTCAAAATACCGCCAACCGCAGCAAATATCTTAACCAAACGTTTTGTATTGCATCCTTGTCACATTTGTGCACTACATACCAAATTTAAAGTCCCTAGAACATACCGTTCCCGAGATATTATTGAATTACACCGAAAACCGCCAAAAAGCGGCCGAAATGGCGCCAAGCGTTGCACCGATCTTAACCAAAAGTTTCGAGTCGCATCCTTGTCACATTTGACATCTACATACCAAATTTCAAGTCTCTAGCTCTTACCGTTCTCGAGATATTTTATTTACAGACAGACAGACACACACACGGACCAATGGCTGAAACTTTGTATTTAGGCTCTAGGGACCTCAAAACGTGTTTTGACACTAAAAACTGACCATTGAAAATTTGACCCGAACATTACTTTCCTTCCTATAGGATAAGGAAAGTAAAAAAGGAAGGAAGTAAAACCTGTGTAGCAAATACTAATGAATTTGAGTCCTCACACCCCTTTTGCTGTGTCTTTAATAAAAACAGGAAAAAACCACCATCAGCAATGAAAAATAATAATAATGAGGAGGAGGAGTAGGAGAAGAAAGAAGAAGAAGGAGAAGGAAAAGAAGCAGAAGAAGAAAAATCTGGAATGGGGGAGGGTTTGGTTTGAAGTATTGTTTTTATTAGCAAAGTTACGAGTTCTTTTTTTTTTCGAAGAATTATTTCTATTTTTTATAGGTCATCAATATGGGGGGGGGGGGGCATCACCACTACACCGTGGCGCCACATTGTGTGTCACCGTATGGATTCTTCATAAAGATGCGCCCGCATATGTTAAAGTGTAAAGCTAATAAGAAATTGAAGAGTCAAAAGCAGAGTAACATGGCCCCGTAAAGAGGGCGATCAACAGGGAACCGTTGGCTGGTTTTTTGGTTCGGACGTTGGGTAAAAATGAACTCTCTTTTCTTCTTCTTCTTGTTATCTATTATTTTTTTTTTAATTTTTTTTTTTTTTCTTTTTTTTTTTGTTAGTTGTTTGAGGTTTTAAGAGGACAAAGAGAAGACGTTTTAGGGTCTTGTAGCTTGAACTTTGCTCGGGCATGAATCGGGAATTGGTATTGGAATTGGTCATGGTGCAGGTCTTTGTTACTATGTGTCATCTAGGGACCTAGATAGGTAAAATAAAGGGTGATAACATAGGACTAAAAAAAAAAAAAGGAAAACAAAAAAAAAAAAATTTTTTGTTTTTTTTTTTTTTTTTTTTTTTTTTTTTTTTTTTTTTTTTTTTTTTTGTCTTGATTTATTATTATTATTACCTAGTTTTCTTCTTCTTCAAGTAAAAATGGTGCAGCTTGGTTCTTTGGTGGTGCAAGGGACCAAGGGAAATAACAGGGAAGAAATGGGTCACAATCACAATGCACGAAAATAGAAAGTAAAGAATATCGAATGTGAAAATTGTATGAATGTCGTACAATTATTTTAGGTATGCAATGTGTGTTACACGTAAAGTGTCCTCTTCTTTCTCATCAAATCTTTCTTCCCCAGTAATTTGAGACGTAAATTGCCCTCTCGTTTGCCGCAAGGAGATCTGCGTGAGTGCATGTCGTCTCCATTTGGCCGCATACCAGGAGATGTTCATGCGTCTGCTCACTGCCGCACCCGCAGGTTGCATCCTCTTCGTACCCCCATAGCTTTTTGTTATATTTGCAGCAGGAGACTCCGGACCGAAGGCGATTTAGGGCCTTCCAGGTTAGGAATGAGTTTGAGTTTAAAATTTGGCTAGGGATGAAAAACTTGGTCACCCGGTACATCTGTAGAAAAGTAGAGAGTTTCGTGGCTCAGAGAACCAGCATAGAGACAGAATTCTGTGGTTAGGCCACGCAAACCGCAAGGTCTGTACGGCCTCTCACTCTTTGTACCGAGTGAAGTTCTTGAGTTTAAACTACGCAGTACTTGTAATGAGTCGAATAGAATATATACTTGGGGGAGACCTTACTATAGGAATCAACTCTGAAAACATAGCCTGTTTATGTATTTGTCTCAGAAAAAGGCTATATATAAAAAGCCTCAAAAGCAATTCACATAGTGGGATTTAGTAGAAGGTTAGGTGTGAAAGCGAAGTATCCTGATGTCAGTCATCCTTCAGATACCGACCACATTTGGTAGTTTGGTACCTAGTACCTACTCATACAATAGATTACACCGAAAAGTCCTTTCAACTAGTAATGTTCTTGTGACCAATGACCATCATTCGTCACAAGAACTTCTAGCCTTCTATCAGTAAATTCTATATACCCTTGAGTGATGGTCGATTTATTTAAAAAAATGCTTTAATCGATAGGTATACAAGTAGCTATTCGGTATTCAATAAAAAATTCTAAGTGATCTGTCTCATGATCCATGATCTGATCTTTTATTTATTTTCAATATTTCTCTAAATTGCAGCGAAGGGTTGGAGGGTATTATTGTCTTCTAAAATGTTGATTAAAAAAATCTCCGTACAGGAAATTAACAATTATGCCCCTTCCACCCCCGAAACTATCAGGGACGTATTCAACAAAATAAGTCAACAGGGAACAAAACGAATTGTAGTTCCCTCTGGTGTTGTGGCCCAGTGGCCCTTGAGATCTGCCCCCTAGATTCGTAGAAACTTGACCCATCCTTTAGGGCTGTTTGCCCTTACACCTAACCCTTGGAGTGGGCTTTTTGTGTTTGGAGTTGTGTCCCTTGAGATATGTCCCCTAAATATCGACCTGATTTACCCCTGCCCTCTTCCAGATTGGAAAACTTTATGAAGTTTTAATAGTTCTGTCAATATGATCAGCGTAATTCTGACAGCGAAATTATTTGCACTAAACTTTGAAGCTTTAAACAATGTTATTGGAAATCCGACGCAATTCGTAAACAGACCTGACAGGTTAATAATAATAATAATAATAATAATAATAATAATAGACTCTTGAGTGGAAGGCAACCACTAGGCGAGGTTAACGCCTAAGGCGTTCTCTACCACCTAACCCTTAGAGCTCCATTATTAAGTGGTCAAAATCTCAAATAAATGAGGATAAAATTCCATACCTCGGCTGGGATCGAACCCACGCCCTCCTGTTTACCAGGCGAGCGTCTTGACCACTACGCCACCGAGGCAGGTGTAGGCCTCGAACCGTTCAGGTCTTTGTGTGATATAATTACAGCCTTGGCCTGTAGGTACCCTGTACAAAACTGCTGTCAAATTTTGACTTGGCGGATTGGAGAGCTATCCCTCTTTAATTTCGAGTACATCCAAATTTCCCCGTTCAAAATCAAGATAGGTTGACTTTATGAACAGACTGTAGGAACTTAGGTACCTACTCCATAATTATGTAATGTTCTAGGTTTCACAGCCTAAACTACAGGTCAGATAAGGGTAACTGTAAAATATTTAGTGTTTGACAACACCAACCTTGTATCTGATTATTCTTTCCCATTTGTCAGGCCTTGTTTGCTTTCTCTTTCGCTCTCTCTCTCTCTCCCTTTCTCTCTTGCTCTCCCTCTCTATCTCTCCCTCTTGCTCTCTCTTGTTCTTCCCCCTCCTTTCTGTCTCCTTTTGTCTCTTTCCCTCCATATAGATAAAATTGGATTTCAGAATAATAATCCAAAACACCATTTTTTACTTTTATCCTATAGGAAGGAAAGTAATGTAATCGGGTCAAATTTTCGATGGTCAGTTTTTAGTGCCAAAACACGTTTTGAGGTCCCTAGAGCTTAAATCCAAAGTTTCAGCCATTGGTCCGTGTCTGTGTCTGTGTGTCCGTGTGTCTGTAAACAAAATATCTCGAGAACGGTAAGAGGTAGAGACTTGAAATTTGGTATGTAGCTGTCAAATGTGACAAGGATGCGACACGAAACTTTTGGTTAGGATCGGTGCAACGGTTGGCGGCATTTTACCGCTTTTTGGCGGTTTTTGGTGTAATTTAACAATATCTCGGGAACGGTATAAGCTAGAAACTTGAAATTTGGTATGTGGTTCACTAATGTGACAAGGATGCAACACAAAACGTTTGTTTGAGATGGTTGCTGCGCTTGGCGGTATTTTTACCGCTTTTGGACAGATTTCGACCGTTTTTTGGCGGTTTTCAGCTATAGCGACAAAACGGTTAGAGATATTGTAAAAGTTAGGGTAAAAGAACACTCAAATAAGCATCATTCAATAGGATAAGGAAAGTCGTGTGATGTTCACACCAGATTTTTTATCACTGTAGCGGAAAAAAAGTGCCCTTGCGATAAAAAGAAGTAGTTAAGCTTAGGCATGGTGGACAAGATCGTTATAGGCCGGTAATTGTTAATCATGTTCTTAGAAACAACTTTTTTGGGGACTGGAGTAACAAAGCTTTTTTTCCCCAATCGATCTCGTATTATGTTTATTATTATTATTATTTTTTTTTTTTTATTGTTGTAGGTAGGTAGTAGGTAGGTATTTGTTTATTTTCATTTTACTTTTTTATTAATTAATTTACTTTTGTTTAATATTATTCTAAGCAGTTTTTTTTTTTTAATTATTATTTCTATTTTACTCTGTTTTTCAGTCTCACGTATGGGGTATGAAACGGGAACCAATCAAATCTCCGTTCCTGAACAAGAACAAAGATTCCGACTACGCTGATTCTCTGGCAATCTTCAAACTTATACTGAGGTTTATGAATGATGATAGCCTGACTGGGAAGAAGGAACAAGTGTTGGGAGACTACATAGCGTACAAGGTAAGACTTTATACACACCCTGTATAATAAAAATAGCCATAGCCCCCCTCCCCGACAAAATCCTGGATACAAGTGTTGGTGAACAAGAACAAAGATTCCGACTACGCTGATTCTCTGGCAATCTTCAAACTTATACTGAGGTTTATGAATGATGATAGCCTGACTGGAAAGAAGGAACAAGTGTTGGGAGACTACATAGCGTACAAGGTAAGACTTTATACACACCCTGTATAAAAATAGCCATAGACCCCCTTCAACAAAATCCTCCCACGTAGCACGCGTTGCACCCTTGCCCAACTTCGATCAGGGTGGTGCCGCCTACTCAACAGCTACTCCCAAGCAATATTCTGTCAGGCATAAAAAAGAACGTTTTGGCTTTACAAACTAATTGCTCGTTGAAAGTCTGCCAAGGTTTTTTTTTATAATGATATTATAATTAGAGATTTAAATGTTCTATTTAAATGTTCAGGGGACTCCCAAGCAATATTCTGTCAGGCATAAAAAAGAACGTTTTGGCTTTACAAACTAATTGCTCGTTGAAAGTCTGCCAAGGTTTTTTTTATAATGATATTATAATTAGAGATTTAAATGTTCTATTTAAATGTTCAGGGGACTATTAGTCATTTTTTAATTGCCGTTCTGTCCCACAGGGATGACATCGTTCAAAAAGTCCCTTACAGATCATTTATTATAATTTTCTCCCTCTTGTCCTCATTCCTTCTCTCCACTATACTTTCCTCTTTCTTCTTTCTTCCCACCCTTGTAAATCAAATTCATGAATTGAAGGGATTAGTCATTTTTTAATTGCCGTTCTGTCCCACAGGGATGACATCGTTCAAAAAGTCCCTTACAGATCATTTATTATAATTTTCTCCCCCTTGTCCTCATTCCCTCTCTCCACTATACTTTCCTCTTTCTTCTTTCTTCCCACCCTTGTAAATCAAATTCATGAATTGAAGGAGCCTTGTTACCTTGGAGGGTAGAGCGTCTGCCTTGTAGGTCGCGGATTCTATTCAGCCCGGGGCGAACTTTATGGAACAGATAAGGTTCGCTCTTGGAACGGCTGGCTTTCTCTTTTCGATTTCGGGAGGGTGAGATCTCCATTGTTATAGTTCCTTATACCTTGAAAAAAGTAAGGCTTTCACATAAGAAGGGTCGGACAGTGTCGACTGCCAATGCCGGGATCTCCAATCTGATTTACTGTTCAGGGGACTATTAGTCATTTTTTAATTGCCGTTCTGTCCCACAGGGATGACATCGTTCAAAAAGTCCCTTACAGATCATTTATTGTAATTTTATCCCTCTTGTCCCCATCCCTTCTCTCCACTATACTTTCCTCTTTCTTCTTTCTTCCCACCCTTGTAAATCAAATTCATGAATTGAAGGCTGCCAGCCTTGTTACCTTGAAGGGTAGAGCGTCTGCCTTGTAGGTCGCGGATTCTATTCAGCCCGGGGCGAACTTTATGGAACAGAATATAAGGTTCGCTCTTGGAACGGCTGGCTTTCTCTTTTCAATCTCGGGAGGGTGAGACCTCCACTGTTATAGTTCCTTATATCAAACCTCTTGAAAAAAGTAAGGCTTTTACATAAGAAGGGTCGGACAATGTAGGTCGCGGATTCTATTCAGCCCGGGGCGAACTTTATGGAACAGAATATAAGGTTCGCTCTTGGAACGGCTGGCTTTCTCTTTTCGATTTCGGGAGGGTGAGACCTCGGTTGTTATAGTTCCTTACATCAAACCTCTTGAAAAAAGTAAGGCTTTTACATAAGAAGGGTCGGACAGTGTCGACTGCCAATGCCGGGATCTCCAATCTGATTTATAATTCTCATGATAGCCAGCACCGATAGCTCGGTCGTTAGAGCATGACTCGTATACCTGTTCTTACGTCGCGGCGACCCGGTGCCGCGGGTTCGATTCCCGCCCGGGGCGGATTTTTCCCCGACGGGGAAACATTCGTTCCTGGATCGGCTGGCTTTCCTCTTTCCTGTCTTTCTTCTCTCTTCGCTCTCCGGGACGAAGGACCTAAAAAAAAAGAGTTCAAGTCCCTCTATCAATCCTCACAACAAAAAAAAATCTCATGATGTGTATTTTCGTTTCCTCCACAGGGTTTATCCAATGAGAAGCTCCGGGACGAGATCCTATGTCAGCTGGTAAATCAAACGTGGCGAAATGACAACACCGCAAGTTGTGAGCGAGGCTGGCTACTGATGGCCAACTGTCTGTCTGTTTTCCCACCTTCGGCACCACTGTACAAGTTTCTGCTCAAGTAAGTAACTACTACTATAGCTAAAATCATTCACGGAAGTTAGCACGTAAGGGTGTACCTTTAAGTAGTCGCGTACCGCTGGCTTGTTACCAAATGGAGGGTAAAATCCCCATCACTAAAAACCTTAGCAGTAACACAGTCTGACGTTAAACCCGTCAATAAGTAGGTACCTACTTATTTGCTTGGGGTCGAGTGGATTGGAACACATCACAAGCCTTCAGGCACACTCCATTCGTCAAGGGGCTAGGCTTACCTTGGGATCAATTTAATTTGAAGAAACCATTTACTGAAGTGATTGGGTTGTATCATAAACATACGTAATTACTTATTCAAATTCTTTTACACTTGCCCATTAAAACTTGGACCTTAGAAGGTCCAAAGTATACTTAGTTCAATCACTAACACATCCTAACTTTTACAGATATGTGTCGGATCATGCCTACAACGGCTACAAACAGATCTGTCAGAGGAAACTGCTCCAATCTCACAACCAATGGGCGCGCAGCTGTCCGCCATCTTTGTTAGAGTGGAGAGCCAATAGGAAGCGAGTAAACATGGCCCTCCAACTCAACTTTGCTGACGGTAAGTAAAGGTTCTCCTTTCGGAAACGGAACTGATTCCGATGGCGCGCCATCTTGGATTTCCTATGGTCTAGAACAGGCGCTATTACGATAAAAGAGAGGAAACGAGCTTCAGAAGAGGTGAATTTCAGGAAGGAAAATACATCTGAACATACTTGCTTCATGGCAGGGACACCTAATAGGGTCATTTCAAGGTGGACATTTTGTTTGTAAAAGCTTTGCTTCAACAAAGCAATGCCTTTAAACTTATCCTGTCCTTTATTTTCCTCTATTAAAACTGCCTTCATAGCTTGTTTTTGAACGTTTTTATCTTCTGTCTGGGACGTTTTTCTCGGCTTTTGATGTCCGGAACAGAAGAAGGAGAAAAGAATCGAGAAATTTACCTATCTATTTCTATTGTAAGAATAAAAAGACTGCAAACACTGGAAAGGAAAAATTTTTTTTTTTTTTTTTTCACAAAAAAAAAGTTAACAAGTTAGCAGGTACCTATTAAGCTGGAAAGACCTAAAAGAGAGAGGGTAAAGGAGAGCAGAGAGAGAAGGAGAGCAGAGAGAGAGAGAAGAAGAATGAGGAGGAGAGAGAGGAAGAGAGAGAGAGAGAGAGAAAGAAAGAGAGAGAGAGAGAGAAAGAAAGAGAGGTGTATGAAAGATTTTTTTTATTTTTTAGGTTAACATTTTTTCTTCTTCTGATTTTGAAAATTTTATCTAAGTCTGAAGGTTTGTACTAGCAGTACCTACCTACTTTGATCTGTTTTTTGAAATCCTTGGTGTACCAGTTCAGAAAGAGGGAGAGGGAAGGAGGGAGAGGGAAAGACAGAAAGAGAAGAAGAGAGAAAGAAAGAAAGAGAGAAAGAGCAAGAAAGAGGGGACCAGAGGTATACCTACTCGTAAGTACCCAGACCTTTCCTTCCCTACGCACGTAGGTAGAAATCTACTTACCTACAAACCTACTTTCACGGAACCAAGGATAGCTTTAGAATGAAAAGTTAGGGAAGAAGAAGAAGGATCAGAAGAAGAAGGAGAAGGAAGAGGAGAAAAGAAGAAGGAGAAGGAAGAGGGGAAGAAGAAGAAGGAGAAGGAAGAGGGGACGAAGAAGAAGGAGAAGGAAGAGGGGAAGAAGAAGGATCAGAAGAAAAAGGAGAAGAAGAAGAAAAAGGAGAAGAAGAAGAAAAAGGAGAAGAAGAAGAAAAAGGAGAAGGAAGAGGGGAAGAAGAAAAAGGAGAAGAAGAAGAAAAAGGAGAAGAAGAAGAAAAAGGAGAAGAAGAAGAAAAAGGAGAAGGAAGAGGGAAAGAAGAAGAAGGAGAAGGAAGAGGGGACGAAGAAGAAGGATCAGAAGAAAAAGGAGAAGAAGAAGAAAAAGGAGAAGGAAGAAAAAAAGGAGAGGACCATAGGTTTATCTTAAAGGACGGTACCTATATTATTTGATTTTGTTTTGTTCTTCCAGATGTCATCACCTGATGTGGAACCTGTCAGTAGACGCCCTACCGTACCTCCGCCACAACCACCTCCTTCCGCTAAAATGGTAAGTATATGTATCTAGGTACACACAGAACTTACTGCTAATTACTACCTAATAATGAGTCACAAATTCACAATAGCACATGATCAAGTTGCCGAGCGTCAATCGTTAGATTCTAGCGCCAAGAAAAATCTTCCGTTTCTCAATTTTTTCTGCCCAAGAAATTCGAAATGTGAATTTCTTTAGTTCTTCGTGGAATAGATTCCTCGGTATTTTGAGCCAATTTTACGCACCCTAAAATCTAGTAATGGAATAAAGTCCGCGTTATAAGAGAATTAATTTCTAAAAATTTTTTTTTTTTTTTTTTTTTTTTTTTTTTTTTTTTTTTTCAGATCGGTATCGGCATGCCGTCCAAACTGGAGACGATGGGCCTCTCCAAGTCTCGTCTGAATGATCGCTACCACTCCATGGAACGGATACAGGAGTCTGTCATCACCGAAGATACAGATACCAAAGTTATGAAACAGCTGCAGGAAGATGAGGACATTATGGAGAGCGTTAGCCAGCGTGGGGAGAATAGGAAATACAGTCTGACCGGGTAAGAGAGAGGTTCTGGGTTCGAGACTCTTGTAGTCTTACTCTTTTTACCGACAATTTATGAGAACGAACGCGCCTGTACGCACCTACACAAGCCTACACGGGCCTGTCCGGCGCGCCACGAACTTTAGTGTTCCTACGACGTGAGGCTCGTCGAACTACGGACGAGACTCGCCGCGCCACGCGCCGTGGGAACAAGGCTTTTGGTGACCGATGTAAACTACAGTTTACCTACATCGGTCACCATAGGGTTGAAGTGTATCCAAAACATAGTCGACCGGCCGTCGATCAACGAGATGAATGTTGTCGAGGCAGTGTGGACGGGTCGGTTGACATCGATCGACAGCCGGTCGACTATTTGTGGACACATCTTTGGGGCCATATTTATTTACAAAATATTGGCTCTCAAGCTGCACTAAAGGGTCAAATCCAGAGAGGACAGGATAAGAGAAAGCCAGCTGTTTCAGGAACGAACTTCATCTTTTTCGGATAAAGTTCGCCCCAGGCGGGAATCGAATCGCGACCTAATACTTGCTGATTTTAATTACAGAGAATCCTCGGATAATCTGATTATCAACAATCAGCTGGACTTTGATTATAAACTACAGTTTACCTACATCGGTCACCATAGGGTTGAAGTGTATCCAAAACATAGTCGACCGGCCGTCGATCAACGAGATGAATCTATGTTGTCGAGGCAGTGTGGACGGGTCGGTCGACATCGATCGACAGCCGGTCGACTATTTGTGGACACATCTTTGGGGCCATATTTATTTACAAAATACTGGCTCTCAAGCTGCACTAAAGGGTTAAATCCAAAGAGGACAGGATAAGAGACAGCCAGCTGTTCCAGGAACGAACCTTATCTGTTTCGGATAAAGTTCGCCTCAGGCGGGAATCGAATCGCGACCTAATACTTGCTGATTTTAATTACAGAGAATCCTCGGATAATCTGATCATCAACAATCAGCTGGACTTTGACTATCCAGATGTCGGAGGTAACCGGAGCGAAGACGACCGAAGTTATATCCGAGGACACCCGAGGTAAGTCGGAAACCTACATACATAAATACAACTCCTAGGATGAGTTACACTAACCTCCATTTGGCAACAGGCTACGAGCCTCCACATATTAACCTCGCTCAACGTGAGAAGGGCAGCAGCATGTGATTGCTCAGATCATTCAGATGGTCAGTGGTCACCCATCACATACATAAATACAACTCCTAGGATGAGTTACACTAACCTCCATTTGGCAACAGGCTACGAGCCTCCACATATTAACCTCGCTCAACCTGAGAAGGGCAGCAGCATGGGATTGCTCAGGATGTTCAGTGGTCACCCATCCAGTTAGACGCATGTGGCCTGTGTCGTAGCATGCCCATCCCGTAGTATGCCTCTCATCAGATGGGCGAGAAGAGACACAATACTTCCCATTTAGGTGCTGGGTCAACACGAGAACACCAGAAAGTAACCCGTTGAAATAGTTGCAATCGAAAAACGAGTACAAATTTTTGTCGATGGTGGGATTCGAACCCGGGACCTTCTGCATGGCAACTGAGGAAACCGAGACACAAGACATGGCAACATGTCTTGTGAGGAAACCGAGTGAATTAGACAATCTGATTGGTCGGTTTTAATGAGTTAAAATGGGCCAATCATCAGATTGCTAAATCAATTATAAGGACCAAATCAACGAGGAGAAAAGAGTTCTATTCCATTTGATTATGAAGTCAAGAGCTGCAAGAGCACCAGAATGCAATCTATAAAGTGCTGATCAGAATGCAATCTATGAAGTGCTATGACATTTTAGATTCATATAAAGCCGTACAAATAAATCGGAATGATATAGCGGTTAAAAAAAAAAAAAAAAAAAAAAAAAAAAAAAAAAAAAAAAAAAACA
>NW_007380233.1:0-28165 GCF_000475195.1 Diaphorina citri | reverse complement strand
AAACGTTTCATCAATATGTACAATTCCATTTCCTCCACTAAGACAATACCAACTTCTCCTTTGTATTTTTTCGTAGTAAAACTCTCTCCATAGCTTCCTATTGTTTAGATTAAGTACCTATATTGAAAGCTATTGGACACCAAGAACTAATATAAAATAACGTGTTCTCAATATTTTAAAGCTAGGATAAAGGTAAAGCTAGGATAAAGAAGAGATTAATGAAATAATAATACATACCTATACCTATGTTTAAACTAAACACTAAAATTTTGTTTCTGCAGATTTTTAATTCTATGTATGTATTTATTTTCTGTTTCTAACAATCGTCAATTTTTCAAGTAGATCTAGCAGTACTATTGTGGCACATTAAATCATAGAAAAGAGTAGGCAAGTCCTTTAGAACTCCTAGATTTTAAGAACTCCAACTATAACACCATTAGAAGGTAGAATATTCTTTAGTAACCTATTTTTTTCCATAGCTTTAACTATAATACTTATTTAATTATTATCCTATTTCCTCTATAAACGAGAAAAAGTTATATGAAACCTCTTTAAACGAGAAACCTCTTTAAACGAGAAAAATGACCTAGTCCCATGGGTTCTCGTTTATCCAGGTTCGACTGTATCTATGTACATCTGCTGTAAAAGGACTGATAGGTTCAAGTTTACTTACGTGAGTGATCCTCTACTTTCCAAATTGAGTTCTGCTAAAACTTCCTCGAATCTTATGACACAAATTTGTTCACAGTACCTACCCAACAGTTGATATTCCCTCTTGTTAAAAAAATGACCGGTAAACAAATTTAACGAAAGTAATTTTTTAGAGTACCTACGTCACCGATTAGAAAAATGTCCACAACATCATTGTTGGAAAAAACCAACTGTTATCACTTCCTTATCTCAAACACTAATTGTACACTTTGCCAGAAATTGAAAAGACACAACAACAAAGAATGCAATTCTTTCCGACGAAATTAGCTTCACAAAACGCCGGCCTTGTTAAAAAATATTACGTTATTATTTTACCCGTATTCAGCACTCCTTTATATAAATATTACGTTATTATTTTACTCGTTTTTTAGCACTCCTACGAAACACTCCTACGAATGAATGTTATTCTACACATTCACAACAAAATTCTGCATACACAAATTATTAATTTACTCTATCAATAATTTCCGGTGCATGCTAGGTAAACAGTTCCCAGTTGTACAGTGTAGCAGTAGGTAGATACTTGTATGTATATACGCCAATATCAATGGACTACTCAAGTAAACGTAAACTTGCTCACAAATACTGCGTAGGTACGTAGGTAATTGGCTGACTTATTAATTTACTCTATCAATAATTTCCGGTGCATGCTAGGTAAACAGTTCCCAGTTGTACAGTGTAGCAGTAGGTAGATACTTGTATATACGCCAATATCAATGGACTACTCAAGTAAACGTAAACTTGCTCACAAATACTGCGTAGGTACGTGGGTAATTGGCTGATTAATGGAAAAGTTCATTTAATTTCCATTTCATTGGCTTTTAAGCTAGCAGCACAGGCCAACCATTTCCCACCGGATCACTGAAGCAACGTTACGGGTGGTTGGTATCCGGATGACCTGGGCAATCGGGTGTTGCTAGCTTTTGTCGGCTTCACTAGTCACCAAATGGGGGGTAAAACGCCCTTCACTAAAATTTTTAGCGGTTATAGAGTAACGTTAAACCACCTAGAAAATCATGGGCCTTGAGGGTGTGTTTATGAACAGGGCTGAGATGAGCTCGGACGACGTGAGATAGCTGTCCCGGCGGCAATTTTTAAAATTCATTTTATATTTATTTTTGTTTGCTTTGTAATTTGCTTGTTTTTAATAGCTAATATAAATGAAAAGTATAATATAAACGTGCAAACTAAAGATAAAAAGTAAAAAATGAATTCAGATTGTACAAGTTGCGGAAAAAAAATCAAAAATTCTAATTTCCCGCCAACTTTACACGCAAAAAGTCCGACGTTGTCCTACGATGGCCCTGTTCATAACCACGGCCTGAACAGGGCTGAGATGAGCTCGGACGACGTGAGATAACTGTTCCGGCGGCAATTTTTAAAATTCATTTTATATTTATTTTTGTTTGCTTTGTAATTTGCTTGTTTTTATTAGCTAATATAAATGAAAAGTATAATATAAACGTGCAAACTAAAGATAAAAAGTAAAAAATGAATTCAGATTGTACAAGTTGCGGAAAAAAAATCAAAAATTCGAATTTCCCGCCAACTTTACACGCAAAAAGGCCGACGATGGCCTACGATGGCCCTGTTCATAACCACGGCCTCAAGTTTGGAGCCGATTTGCGGTCAAAATCACCGTTCCCACTTGTCGTGAGTTTCATTCGATCCCCCCCCCCCTCCTAAATGTCCTGTAGGCAATGTAATTTAGAATTTATTGAGAGTGTTCCCACTACGCACGACACGATTTTTTTTTCCGAACGACATCAAGTGAGAGGGGTTCTTAATCTGCGAAAATTACTGCACTGTAAAGTTGTTTACTGAGAAGTACTGAATACGTGTTGCGGTTATCAACTGTGATAGAATATTACTGAGAATATGGCCAAGACACTTCTACTGCGGCTAAACCAAAGCAATGTGATGACAGAGTAGGTAATAATAACTTCAGGCAATGGAGTAGACATGCTCAGTGGAAACATTTGATTGATATGCCGTGTCATAGAATAATATTGACGGCTTCAAATTGATATACTGATGTCAGCCTAGATAACTTGGAACTATAGAAGCAAGTGCTGGGGGTCGCGGGTTCAATTCCCGCCCGCGGCGAACTAGCGCTCTTTATCCTAAACAGGTAAGGTTCGTTCTCGCGACGCGACGGCTGGCTTTCTCCACGAATAGCCAAAATTACCTACCTCCTACCTCCACAAGCGGCACCTAAAATAGGTAATTTGAATTGAAATGACGCTGAAGAGAGCGCCTCTCAACCCTTACATAATTATAATTAAAAATACCATTTAATTCCTACCTTCTCGTAAACTCAAAGCGATTAGCGGCTGTCCTTTCTTCCAGGAGGTTAAAATCAGTGGACTGGACTTAACGCAAGAACATTTTCGGGCATTATGCAACACGCAATGCTTTTCCATTTCCACGTGCTCCGATTTTGAGGTTAAGTTTCAACGCGCGGTTTTTCAAAATTTGAAAGTAAACTTTTAAATTTTTGCAGAGAACAGAAAACAACCCAAATGTACTGAATTCTGAATTTCTACTTTTGTTTGAGTTTTTCCAGTGATAAGAGATACTTATAAGGAATCCTTGTATCCGTAACTTGTGTCCTTACCAACGTCTGTGTCCGTAAGGTGGTAGATCAGTTAAAGGTATAAGATAGGAGTTTTCCCTGTCTTGAGCTCTTGGGACTGTTATGGGACAGAGATGTAATTTTCCAAGTCTCAAGCTTTGTGTCCAGTGTCCACAGGCTATAAATATCATGTAATGTGGGTTGTGCAAGAGACTTGCTGTTTGTAAACAGCAGCAGGGTTCCTGTTATTAGTGTTATTTGCCTTGTGCAACCACACAGTGTTTTTTGCAAGCCAATTGTGAAGAGCAAAAGTAGGTAGCACTCTGTGTGTAACTTTGTCTGAAATCATTTGCCTTTGTTTCAGATTATCAGTGGATAAACAAAGATTCATCAATAACTTCTATGTATAGTTACAATGGTACCAACATTAATAACTCATTGGAATACTCTGGAGTTGCCGCAACCACCACAGACCTCTATCACCTTGCATAAAAAGTCAGGTAAGTATTGTACCTAGGGGCAATAACATGCTTGTCATTCAAAAGTTCCTGGGTTTGATGCCCATTAATAGAAATAAGTAAACACTTATGTAGGTATTTCATTTGAAAATATTTCAGCAATTTACTTTTTCTGTTTGCCTTTTTGCCCATTAATAGAAATAAGTAAACACTTATGTAGGTATTTCATTTGAAAATATTTCAGCAATTTACTTTTTCTGTTTGCCTTTTTTTGTGAAAAGTAATTTTACCAGGATATTATTATGTATTTTACCCTTTGACTTTCTCTAATATTTCCAGGTGTCAATATCACTTCTTTCAAAGATGAAATCACTCATCTCACCAGCTTAATCAAAAGGGTCAACTTGGAATGTGCTGGTGCCCTCTGCTCTCGATTAATCTACAAATGTAAACTCAAGTTCAGGGGAACCAAATGGCTGGGACTTATTGAAAAGGTTGGTTTTAAATAATGGAGACATATCCATAGATATGTCTACATTATTATGATGGGAAACTAAGGGGACAAAATGTGGAGATACCAACTTCTGTATTACCTACTCTTTCATCTTTCAGATCAATGGAGCATTGCTCAAAGTGTTACGCATGAAATTGACTCCCACACTGAAGAGCATATTAGACTCCACCTGCACCACAGAAAACCAGCTGCCATCCCGTGCTATGTTAGAATGGCTACTCATTAAGCTACAAGGGTTTGCAAGACTCTTGGTACGGCTAGTGATTACCAGTCATCGAGTGGGGTTTATGTTCCGACAGTGTTTGGCTATTGGACATAACTGGCATATCATAGTAGTCCTCATGTCTTTGGCTAGTCAGATATGGTGAGTAGAGACGTGTAAAGAGTGAGTTAGTTTTAACAATAACTCTTTTCAGTGGACTACTCAGTCAGTGAGTCATACCTATCCCTATCCTGAAACATATAACTCATGAAAAGAGGACAAAAACAGTTATTCTGAATTTTTACAGGACAAACTGTCAGCTCCTGTTAAAGCAGACATTCAAATCGTACCGACTGATTCATCAGACAATGCAAGGTTCTCTTCTGAATCAGAAACCATGGAGCTCTAGTCCAGTACCTGAAGATTTGGCAATATGGATTGCAGAGGAAATAGCTGTGTTAGGGTAAGTCAAAACTTAATATGTAAGTGAAGTAGATAAAGTTACCACTCTCTACAAGTCTGGACTGTTGGTATTGAGATTCACAAAACAAATGCAGTCACAATATTGTTATTTTAAAAATCTGAAAATCTTTTTCAATTGTTATTCAAGTTAGGCAACTTTGCGCGTATAATTGGTATCCATCTCTATGACCATCTGAGCAATTATTGAGTTCAAACCTAGAACTCAGTTTGTTCGTTTTATCATTTTAATGTGATTCATTCTATTTGATTTTCTACTTACCAAACCAGGATGCTTGGTCGATCGTCAAGTAACTCATCTGAGGTAGTGCCACGGCTGGAAACCCAAAACTCATCCCAGGGGCTACGCCTGGTAATATCACAATGAGGCCCAAGTATATCTGGAAACAAATGAGGTAGGCGTTGAATTAATCCATATCAAATGGTCCTTGTCTCTCCACCCCGGGTTACATTACATTACATTGAAATGGGGGTCGTTTCTGGCAAAATTCCTGTGTGCGGAGTCCAGTATGTAGGACTATTGCATCCCTCCACCACGGGTTACGTTAAACTGAGAAAGTGTCAGCCTTTCAAGGCACAGATATCAAGAGCAAGACGAAACATCGGCGATGAGCTTATTTTATGGAGTCCAGTATGTAGGACTATTGCATCCCTCCACCACGGGTTACGTTAAACTGAGAAAGTGTCAGCCTTTCAAGGCACAGATATTAAGACGAAACATCGGCGATGAGCTTATTTTATATTCTGCTTATAGTACAGGGTGTCTACGACTGGAAAACTGGGAAGAGAGAGGACTTTGGTTTTTCCATTTTGGTAGACACCCTGATAGGAAGATTAAGAAGCTACTCGTATTCGTAGTCTTCAAAAAGGCCCCTTTTACGTAGAAGAGAAATTTCAATCCTGAGGTAAAGCTACGGAAACCTTTTTCGTTATCGCCACTATAATATTCCTGTAAACTTACCAATCTAAACAGGGTGGGCGTGTCGGTATGTTCCCCATTGGAAATGTCAATGATGTCCGCTGCATTGCTGCTGGTGGGGAGTCCAGTATGTAGGACTATTGCATCCCTCCACCACGGGTTACGTTAAACTGAGAAAGTGTCAGCCTTTCAAGGCACAGATATTAACACGAGACATTGGCGATGAACTTATTTTAGACTCTGCTTATAGTACAGGGTGTCTACGACTGGAAAACTGGGAAAAGAGAGGGCTTTGGTTTTTCCATTTTGGTAGACACCCTGATAGGAAGATTAGGAAGCTACTCGTATTCGTAGTCTTCAAAAAGGCCCCTTTTACGTAGAAGAGAAATTTCAATCCTGAGGTAAAGCTACGGAAACCTTTTTCGTTATCGCCACTATAATATTCCTGTAAACTTACCAATCTAAACAGGGTGGGCGTGTCGGTATGTTCCCCATTGGAAATGTCAATGATGTCCGCTGCATTGCTGCTGGTGGCAATTACAGGATGGGCGTACGATTTCTTGGTTTTGCCAAGTAATTTCTCGGTTTCTGCCATTATACCGATGGAGGGGATACTTTGATGGTTTCACCAGATGGCTATGGTGTAATTGAATCTGGGAAATATCATCTTGTCATCTGGAATTAAACAAAACAACGTTATTTATTTGTGAAAACGTTGCGCGTGATTGGTATCCGAATGAGTGACTGACTCCATCCGTATTTATTGTTCTTTCTGCTGGTGGCAATTACAGGATGGGCGTACGATTTCTTGGTTTTGCCAAGTAATTTCTCGGTTTCTGCCATTATACCGATGGAGGGGATACTTTGATGGTTTCACCAGATGGCTATGGTGTAATTGAATCTGGGAAATATCATCTTGTCATCTGGAATTAAACAAAACAACGTTATTTATTTGTGAAAACGTTGCGCGTGATTGGTATCCGAATGAGTGACTCCTGACTCCATCCGGAAATTAAACAAAACAACGTTATTTATTTGTGAAAACGTTGCGCGTGATTGGTATCCGAATGAGTGACTGACTCCATCCGTATTTATTGTTCTTTTGACTTGATTGTTCCGCGATAAAACTTGAATGGTTTGCACGATTTTGATCAAACTTGGAAAATAGAGGTGGCAAAGAAAAGATTGTTTAATCACCGTGTTTATTTCATAGCAATGCGGTCACACAAACCTATATCCACACAATTATGTATTATCGACGGGCGTCGTTCGACGGTCGACTGACATGTCCACAATCGACGTCAATCGACGAAGTGAAACCGTCCACTCTAATCGATGTTCCTCGAAAGATGCTCGTCCATTACGCCTGGACACAGCTTTAAGCTATGTCCATACATAGTTGACCGCCGTCGATCGGTAAACGGTTTCAGTCGATATTGATTGCCCGTCGACTACGTGTGGACATATCTTTACACTCGTGTATTCTGTAGAGTAGCACGTGATAAGTCAACACGGGAAAACCACAATAATTTACATTTCTGCAATTGAAACGCGAGTGCAAATTTCTTTCAAGTACAATTAACCTTCATCTCACACGAGTACATCCATAGATTCCATAGTAGAAAACTAGATCTATTAACATCGTAAGCCAATGTTACATTTTTCGTGTCTGTGTTTGTGTCGTTATTATTTATCTTGCATGACTTTTCACAATTAGTTGAAGGTACCTACCTATTATTTTCTAGTATCCGACGTTGTTGGAGACATCAGTTATTTCATCAGGTAGTTATTTGTACTCCTTTGTAGTTATTCAGCATGTTTTCTACTTTATTGGATAAGGGTTCCCCTTTAAAAGTTATGTTTTATTACTGCTTGCTGAAAACAACTTTAGATTTTTCCATAAGTGAAATCAAAGCCTTTTATCAAGTGTTTTATTATTAACTTTATTTTTCATTTACATCATTACAACATAATACGAGTATAAATTTTCTTGCATAAAATTAAAGAAAATGACCTGATAGTCAACTTCAAGCGCTCGAAACCAAATTATGAATTATGTCACATAAAAATGTCACCTAATAGAAAGTCACTGCTAAAATATTAAATATTTGTAGAGTAAATACGTGGTTTACCTATATTATTGTTACAATGAGATTCAAAACACTCTAGCAAACCAAAGTCCGTCAAAGTTTTGTTATAGACGTACTCAACCAGAGCAAACCTTACATCGTATCATTATCACCTTACAGGAGCTACATATGTAGGTACTTAACTCAAATGACTTATTCACCTATCGGACTAGTATACATACCTACTAATTATACACAATTTTTGCATTCAAAACACTCTAGCAAACCAAAGTCCGTCAAAGTTTTGTTATAGACGTACTCAACCAGAGCAAACCTTACATCGTATCATTATCACCTAACAGGAGCTACATATGTAACTCAAATGATTTATTCACCTATCGGACTAGTATACATACCTACTAATTATACACAATTTTTGCATCTTCTGAAATCTAATCTATGAGCGTATACGGCGTATATCCATCTATACTAAACGAGTCCCCTATCTGAGACAACGTCATTCCCGTGGTCTCGGGCAGATATTTCCTCACGAACAGACAGCAGGAGAATGCTACGAACGCGTACGCATAGAATATGCCCGGGCCCAAGACTTCAAACAGGTGAGAATATGTCTTGATGGATCAAAATCGTGCAAACCATTCAAGTTTTATCGCGGAACAATCAAGTCAAAAGAACAATAAATACGGATGGAGTCAGTCACTCATTCGGATACCAATCACGCGCAACGTTTTCACAAATAAATAACGTTGTTTTGTTTAATTCCAGATGACAAGATGATATTTCCCAGATTCAATTACACCATACCCATCTGGTGAAACCATCAAAGTATCCCCTCCATCGGTATAATGGCAGAAACCGAGAAATTACTTGGCAAAACCAAGAAATCGTACGCCCATCCTGTAATTGCCACCAGCAGCAATGCAGCGGACATCATTGACATTTCCAATGGGGAACATACCGACACGCCCACCCTGTTTAGATTGGTAAGTTTACAGGAATATTATAGTGGCGATAACGAAAAAGGTTTCCGTAGCTTTACCTCAGGATTGAAATTTCTCTTCTACGTAAAAGGGGCCTTTTTGAAGACTACGAATACGAGTAGCTTCCTAATCTTCCTATCAGGGTGTCTACCAAAATGGAAAAACCAAAGCCCTCTCTTTTCCCAGTTTTCCAGTCGTAGACACCCTGTACTATAAGCAGAGTCTAAAATAAGTTCATCGCCAATGTCTCGTGTTAATATCTGTGCCTTGAAAGGCTGACACTTTCTCAGTTTAACGTAACCCGTGGTGGAGGGATGCAATAGTCCTACATACTGGACTCCGCACACAGGAATTTTGCCAGAAACGACCCCCATTTCAATGTAATGTAATGTAACCCGGGGTGGAGAGACAAGGACCATTTGATATGGATTAATTCAACGCCTACCTCATTTGTTTCCAGATATACTTGGGCCTCATTGTGATATTACCAGGCGTAGCCCCTGGGATGAGTTTTGGGTTTCCAGCCGTGGCACTACCTCAGATGAGTTACTTGACGATCGACCAAGCATCCTGGTTTGGTAAGTAGAAAATCAAATAGAATGAATCACATTAAAATGATAAAACGAACAAACTGAGTTCTAGGTTTGAACTCAATAATTGCTCAGATGGTCATAGAGATGGATACCAATTATACGCGCAAAGTTGCCTAACTTGAATAACAATTGAAAAAGATTTTCAGATTTTTAAAATAACAATTGTGACTGATCCAATTTAACCTATTCCTAATTAAAATAATCTTCCCTATTTCAGCCAGTATATCTGCCATCACGATGCCGATTGGCTGTCTACTGAGCGGACCAATCATAGACAAGTACGGCAGAAAATCCGCTCTCATGATAACCAACGTACCCAGTTTATGCGGCTGGTTACTAATGGCCACCAAATCAGACCTCATTAACCTGTACATTAGCCGTCTTCTGTCCGGACTGTCAGTAGGTAAGTGGCTATCAATCAGGAGAGAGCGGGTTTGAGGCCTTTGATGGCAATGCCCTTGACTTTCCGTTGGTATGAATTTTTCCAAAATCAATAATGTAGGTGTTGCGTTTGAATTACTTAAGCAAGCGAAACAAGCTTAGGACTGATATTATTGCGGGTCATAGAGATGGATACCAATTATACGCGCAAAGTTGCCTAACTTGAATAACAATTGAAAAAGATTTTCAGATTTTTAAAATAACAATATTGTGACTGATCCAATTTAACCTATTCCTAATTAAAATAATCTTCCCTATTTCAGCCAGTATATCTGCAATCACGATGCCGATTGGCTGTCTACTGAGCGGACCAATCATAGACAAGTACGGCAGAAAATCCGCTCTCATGATAACCAACGTACCCAGTTTATGCGGCTGGTTACTAATGGCCACCAAATCAGACCTTATTAACCTGTACATTAGCCGTCTTCTGTCCGGACTGTCAGTAGGTAAGTGGCTATCAATCAGGAGGGTGCGGGTTCGAGGCCTTTGATGGCAATGCCCTTGCCCTTGACTTTCCGTTGGTATGAATTTTTCCAGAATCAATATTGTAGGTGTTGCGTTTGAATTACTTAAGCAAGCGAAACAAGCTTAGGACTGATATTATTGTGGTCAAATATTCAAACAATGTTGAGACTGGTATTGAAACCACACCCTCCTGATTGCCAGACGGACGTCTACGCCACCGAGGTCGATACAAAAGGGAGAGGCTGATAATTTTACAAAAGGAATTTAATTTTGCTGTTGTTCAAGTCATAATTTTCCATTAAATTTCAATAAAAATTACTGAAATTATTGTAGTTTTTATTTTTAACTTTTAATTCGATTTAAATTGGTGTAATTTTCCCATCAATCAATATGAAGAACTAAACATGCAAAATAACACGAAGTTTAAATTATTTTTATACCAAATTATATCTACTTACTCACTACGTAAATATAGATTGTTCTGTAGCTACATGTATTTTGCTAAAATATCCATTTTTTACACATTATTTTTAATATTAATTGTACTTAATGACAATGACTATTATATACCTACTAACCATGTTACGCATCACAGTAGGTGTAAGTTGCAACATTGTAAGTTAATAATTGAAAAATCAAATAATCAAATCAAGAATAATAATAAACTGAATATTAAACAAATTAGGTAGGTATATAGGTATTGATTTTCTCTAATCACCACGGGCTAAAAAATTCCCGGAGGGACGGACCCTGCTTGTTTTACTTCTCACATATTATTTTCAAGGTAACTAACTGAAATCTTTGTCTATTTCTTCCTAGGTCTGGCCACAACCCCTGCAGATGTTAAACCCCTATAAAACAAGTTTAATATACACGGTTGGGTCCACACTGTAGGTCGGAATACTCAATGGCTGGGTTAGTAAAATGAATGGCTCGGTTCTCTCTGCTCTAACTTGCTAGGTTACCACGGGTTTCAGAACTCAGTCAGTTCTCAGTTGTCTTCTCAGTGAGAACAAGAACTTGAATCGCGGAATCACGTATGTAAATATTCAAACTTGCGTTTGTTCTTTTTAAGCAAATTCCAAAATGTACCTTGTTTCTAGGTGTTGAATTTTTCAAAAGGATACCTACTCTGGAGCTCCTCTTTTACATGTGCTTTTGTCGAAGAAAAACCAAGGTATGAGTTTTTTAAGGAGCTTTTAATATTTGAAACAGTGGAAATTTTTAAAATTAAAAAAAAAATACATATATGCTTTTATTGTATGCAAAAAATTTGAATATACAAATTTTTGATAAAATGTGCAATTATTGTGATATTTATTTGTGATCCAAGATATATCTTTTGTGAACCAAGTTTTAAGTCAATTGGTAATTGGTTCAGTAAAAGATAAAAGTGGTTCAAAAGTTCAGTAAAAGTTAGTTAGTAGATTTGACCCACACATAGGTAAAAGCAATTAAGCAAACAGAGATCTTAAGTTAAATAAAAGCATACTATTATTACAGCTACAGTTTGAAATCTATAGTTATTAATTAATTCAGTAGGTACATATTTGTTTTTCAAAGAAGTGTGAATTCTCTTCACGCTTCTTTTGTGTTGATGTCCCCGTGTGTTGGTTATATAACGATCTCCTAATGTTGATTGTTTATCACATGATAGTCTCTAAATACAGATAGTCAAATCTTACCATTCTTCCCCGTGCATATCTTATTTTGATACAAGCATGAGCATCTTATTTTAATACAACACAAGAACTATCATTGTTTCCATAAAGTATTAAACGCCTGACGCGGATAGTAAAATACAAAGGGATGCTATCAATTAACCCTCCAAGTCCTGGCGTTACATATGTATATGTAACACCGAACACATGTCAGTAGATTTCGCCTCCAAATGGCTAGACACTAGGAATACGTGTAGAAACTGATAAAATTGATTGTCAAGAAGATGCTCTTTGGTCCTGATCTAGTTTGGCAAAAATATTTGGAGCAGAAGTATGTTTGTGTTATTACAATAAAAAAAAAAAAACAAAAAAAAAAAAAAAAATCGAGGGAAAAATAGTTTTCGGTCTTACTGGGTTAAAGTTAATATGCTGTAATATTATTAATCCACAAAAATACGTCTTGTTAAAGTTCCTCGTCAATATAATTCTAAAGGATTTAACCATAGATCGACAAACTACCCGCCTCTTTACATTAACCTCACCCAGTTTGAGTGGGGTCATGAAAGTCAGAAGAACGTAATGCCCAAGATGCTAATCACAGCTGTTTAACTTCAGTAATCCACGGGGAATTGGGGCTTCAATCTCTCTACTTAAGAGGCAAATAATAATCAAAACATAGACCAAGTCGTCCCATAATCCTTGAACAAACGAAAATTTGTCAAGACGCGGTATAATGAGACCCTATACTACGTCGTATTGAGATAAAATTTTGCAGTGATTAATGTAGTAGCCCAAGTTATAGACGACCAGGGTGGACATGGTGATAACGAGCAAAATCCCGATGACGAGGAACCAAAAGTATGAACTCGGACTGTTGGGAAAAATAGGAAGCTTAGGAAATACATATGTACCTACGTTTTGGTATCTAAATAACATATCAGAAGTTGATTCTACTGGAAAAAGTAAAAATATCATTAAAAAAAAAAAAATATCATACCATAAACTACTGAAAATTTGTTCAAGGAAAGTCAAAATTAAACAACTAGTCCAGAAAAATTGGACTTTTGCTTTGGACAAATTAGTAACAAGCAATTTGTACTGTTGCGGACGGAATAGGTACATAGGTACTGATTTTCTCTAATCACGATCGAATAAACTACGGGCTAAAAAATTCCCGGAGGGACGGACCCAGCTTGTTGAGGACTCTATATTGTTCCTAAGGTCCTACCGCTAATTTCTGGAAATAGTCCTGAATCCTGGTTGAACTTTTTGTTTCTGCAGATTTTTAATTCTATGTATGTATTTATTTTCTGTTTCTAACAATCGTCAATTTTTCAAGTAGATCTAGCAGTACTGTCATTAAATCATAGAAAAGAGTAGGAAAGTCCTGTAGAACTCCTAGATTTT
The DNA here is from genome assembly GCF_000475195.1 of Diaphorina citri. Classification (NCBI taxonomy): domain Eukaryota; kingdom Metazoa; phylum Arthropoda; class Insecta; order Hemiptera; family Psyllidae; genus Diaphorina; species Diaphorina citri. The sequence goes on along the minus strand of NW_007380233.1, from coordinate 14,666 downwards.
AAGAACTCCAACTATGACACCATTAGAAGGTAGAATATTCTTTAGTAACCTATTTTTTTTCCATAGCTTTAACTATAATACTTATTTAATTATTATCCTATTGTTATCAATATACACATAGTTTTACACTAAGATTGTGTTTTCATTTTCCTCCTAATTTTTAATCGTTTCGCTACTCCCCAATGGTTCAGGGTATAAATTTCGAGATATTTTGACCAAAAGTTGGCACCAAATACCTCGGTTCGATGGCAAACACAATGGAGTCAACAGTGAAGTTAAAACTAACCGGCAATCGTTCATGAAATCATGAATTATGATGAAATGAGCAAAGAAACAGGCGAACTAAAGAAAACTTCATCGAGGAGGTATGTATGTATGACTTGGAAATTTGTTCGTTCAATCAATTAACGCCAGCTTAGTTAGCTTGGAGGGTAGCGCGCCTCCCTTGTAAGCGCTAGGTCGTGGGTTCGATTCTCGCCCGGGGCGGATTTTATCCTAAACAGATAAGGTTCGTTCTCGGAACGGCTGGCTTCCTCCTCACTCCGCTTTCAGGACAATACGACCGAAGCAATTATAGTTCCTTCTATTAAACCTCTTTAAAAAATCAACCTGAATCAATAAACTGGGTAAAAAAAAACTCCAATGTCAAAGTAGACAAAATTTACATACATACTTATGTAGTAGGTAAGTAAGGAACTCTTAATGTTCCCCCCCCCATCATTGGTCACTGGGACCTACCAAAAGTTGGCACCAAACTTGGAATCAGACGGAGATGGAGAACCGGGGTTTTCAATATCTCCATCTCCGTTCATCTCATTTGAATACCGAAAAACCTGTTATGAAAAGCATGTGCTGAACTCCTGACCGGTACATTAGGGTGTCGTGTCAATGCACGTGTGAATAAAACCTGACCATTGGTGAATTCGGAGAGATTCTGATTTGACGAGATTTTCATATGTGTAAAGGAGAGTTCGACCGGCCGTCGATCCAAATCGATTCGCAATAAATTCACATCGATCGACAGACCTGTTATGAAAAGCATGTGCTGAACTCGTGACCGGTACATTAGGGGATTAGGGTGTCGTGTCAATACAAACCGTGTGAATAAAACCTGACCATTGGTGAATTCGGAGAGATTCTGATTTGACGAGATTTTCATATGTGTTAAGGAAAGTCCAAACATGTTCGACCGGCCGTCGATCCAAATCGATTCGCAATAAATTCACATCGATCGACATCCGCCGACTATGTGAGGACACACCTTTAAGGAACAATTCCACCCGGGTAATTTCCAGCTCAAATTTCGCTAGCTAAGCTTAAAAACTCACCTGTCTGTTTCTCTTGAACTTTAATCAGCTCTTCAGCTGTTCCCAAGAAACTGAGTGCACTCCAATTTAGCCAGCATGTGATGGTACCCAGGTAGTCGTCCGTTCACGTAGCTGAAAATCAGTGTTTAATGGGGACCAAGACCATCTGAAACAATACGAAAAAAAATCATGTCAAAAAAAAATTTATAAAAAGTTCTTTCTGGAAAGAGTAAAATATCTATGATTATACCTGAGAGTCCCACCTGGCTACATGGACAGGGCAGAACAGAAGAGGCAGAAGAGTCCCAACGCATCCTCAAGATCACTCAACCTGTACTTAAGAAAGTAATCATACTATGATTATACCTGAGAGTCCCACCTGGCTACATGGACAGGGCAGAACAGAAGAGGCAGAAGAGTCCCAACGCATCCTCAAGATCACCCAACCTGTACTTAAGAAAGTAATCATCCGACCCCCAGCACTTGCTTCTATAGTTCCAAGTTATCTAGGCTGACATCAGTATATCAATTTGAAGCCGTCAATATTATTCTATGACACGGCATATCAATCAAATGTTTCCACTGAGCATGTCTACTCCATTGCCTGAAGTTATTATTACCTACTCTGTCATCACATTGCTTTGGTTTAGCCGCAGTAGAAGTGTCTTGGCCATATTCTCAGTAATATTCTATCACAGTTGATAACCGCAACACGTATTCAGTACTTCTCAGTAAACAACTTTACAGTGCAGTAATTTTCGCAGATTAAGAACCCCTCTCACTTGATGTCGTTCGGAAAAAAAAATCGTGTCGTGCGTAGTGGGAACACTCTCAATAAATTCTAAATTACATTGCCTACAGGACATTTAGGAGGGGGGGGGGGATCGAATGAAACTCACGACAAGTGGGAACGGTGATTTTGACCGCAAATCGGCTCCAAACTTGAGGCCGTGGTTATGAACAGGGCCATCGTAGGCCATCGTCGGCCTTTTTGCGTGTAAAGTTGGCGGGAAATTCGAATTTTTGATTTTTTTTCCGCAACTTGTACAATCTGAATTAATTTTTTACTTTTTATCTTTAGTTTGCACGTTTATATTATACTTTTCATTTATATTAGCTATTAAAAACAAGCAAATTACAAAGCAAACAAAAATAAATATAAAATGAATTTTAAAAATTGCCGCCGGGACAGCTATCTCACGTCGTCCGAGCTCATCTCAGCCCTGTTCATAAACACACCCTCAAGGCCCATGATTTTCTAGGTGGTTTAACGTTACTCTATAACCGCTAAAAATTTTAGTGAAGGGCGTTTTACCCCCCATTTGGTGACTAGTGAAGCCGACAAAAGCTAGCAACACCCGATTGCCCAGGTCATCCGGATACCAACCACCCGTAACGTTGCTTCAGTGATCCGGTGGGAAATGGTTGGCCTGTGCTGCTAGCTTAAAGGCCAATGAAATGGAAATTAAATGAACTTTTCCATTAATCAGCCAATTACCCACGTACCTACGCAGTATTTGTGAGCAAGTTTACGTTTACTTGAGTAGTCCATTGATATTGGCGTATATACATACAAGTATCTACCTACTGCTACACTGTACAACTGGGAACTGTTTACCTAGCATGCACCGGAAATTATTGATAGAGTAAATTAATAATTTGTGTATGCAGAATTTTGTTGTGAATGTGTAGAATAACATTCATTCGTAGGAGTGTTTCGTAGGAGTGCTAAAAAACTAGTAAAATAATAACGTAATATTTATATTTAAAGGAGTGCTGAATACGGGTAAAATAACAACGTAAATTTAAAAAATAGCACTAATAAATAATATTTTTTAACAAGGCCGGCGTTTTGTGAAGCTAATTTCGTCGGAAAGAATTGCATTCTTTGTCGTTGTGTCTTTTCAGTTTCTGGCAAATTGTGCAATTAGTGTTTGAGATAAGGAAGTGATAACAGTTGGTTTTTTCCAACAATGATGTTGTGGACATTTTTCTAATCGGTGACGTACTCTAAAAAATTACTTTCGTTAAATTTGTTTACCGGTCATTTTTTCAACAAGAGGGCATATCAACTGTTAGGTACTGTGAACAAATTTGTGTCATAAGATTCCAGGAAGTTTTAGCAGAACTCAATTTGGAAAGTAGAGGATCACTCACGTAAGTAAACTTGAACCTATCAGTCCTTTTACAGCAGATGTATCTTGCTTCGGTAGTGTAGTGGTAGTGGTCAAGACACGCGTCTTGTAGTCAAGAGGGCGCGGGTTCAATCCAACCGAGTATGGAATTTTATGCTCAATACATCACCTATATAGGTACCTACTTTCCTACTTATTTGCAGTAGGTAACCTAATAGTGTGGGTAGTAAGTAGGCTACTTTATTAACTACAGTAGGTACGAATGGTTATACGATTCACGATGAATTGTTTGTGGGTAATACGAGCATTTTGCATTCCGTGCTAGTTGTAGGTAATAGGCCAATCAGTGTAAGTACCTGATGATTATTTCATGAGTCAAATTAATGACTCATCAAGGATGATGCAAGTTATGAAAGAGTGACGAGAGGTACTTACTGACAGCTACAGCTATTTTTAAACAGTACCATACCGACCTCACACCTCAGTGGTGTACTTTGACCGCGTTTTACGAAGTCGTAGTTGGCTATTATACATTATTTCATGAGTCAAATTAATGACTCATCAAGGATGATGCAAGTTATGAAAGAGTGACGAGAGGTACCTACTGACAGCTACAGCTACACATATTTTTAAGCAGTACCATACCGACCTCACACCTCAGTGGTGTACTTTGCCCGCGTTTTACGAAGTCGGAGTTGGCTATTATAAGTAGGTTCAATCCTAGATTCATCTCAATTCTGAATTGGTAAACCCCGCATAAGTAGCTCAATCCTAGATTCATCTCAATTCTGAATTGGTAAACCCCGCTCTTAGTGATTAGCGCGGCGTCTTTTTAATCTAGAGGCTAGTGGTTCGAGTCCAAATCGATAAAATTAATCGAGAAACGCGTAGGTTCAATCCTAGATTCATCTCAATTCTGAATTGGTAAACCCCGCTCTTAGTGATTAGCGCGGCGTCTTTTTAATCTAGAGGCTGTTCGAGTCCAAATCGATAAAATTAATCGAGAAACAAACCAATAACTTTTTTATCACATTTCAGATCCCCGTCATGAAATCTCTCAAGCTGTGCCCCCTCAAATCCTACAACCTCCTCTCCTCGTCCTTCTCCACCTCCCCCCTCTCCTCTTCCTCTCACTCATGTAAACTTCTAGTGGTGGGGGGAGGGGCAGCAGGATGTTCCATGGCCGCCAAGTTCACCTCCAAACTGGGCAAAGGCCAGGTAAGAATTTGACCGTATTACTATAGTCTTAAGCCGGCCATTCCCTGTCAGGTAGACCTGACGCAGGTACGTCCGTCAGGTCTACCTGATAGTGTGTGTGCTCATCAGGTGGACCTGTTCAGGCGTATCTGTCAGGTCTACCTGATAGTGAGTGGCCGGCCTTATGCTCGCCACTCAAGCTCAGACCTAATTGTTGGTCTGTTGGAAAGTCTGAGAGACCTAGGTTTCGAGACTTTTTCCGCCGGGCATAAGGGCTTACTGCTCGTTAGTTTCATTCAAGCATTAGGTACATATCTACCTATAATAATCAAAAAATATGAAAGCAACATCCACGGCCTGAGTGGGTATCACATCAGATTTGAAGGCCGGAGGTCCCGGGTTCGCTTGTCAGCGGGATGGAAATTTTTTCAGCTCTGTACTTGGAATTCAGGGTGCTCTCTGCAAAGCCTACTCCGAAGCTTAAGGATAGGGGCAAACAGCCCTAAAGGTTGGGTTAAGCTTATACGAATCGGGGTGAACTCAGCCTTGTGAGTACAACTGAGTAGCTACCGGCTACTTTATCGAGTAGCGACCATGAATGATTGTTACCTACTTTAAATATGTACTTAGGTAACTCTCGTTAAGTTCATACACCTTTACCATTCTCATTCTAAACAGGTGAGCATAGTAGAGCCTACAGACGACCACTACTATCAACCCATGTTCACCCTCATTGGAGGCGGTATGAAGAAACTAAGCGATAGCAGACGTCCAATGAAGTCAGTGCTGCCCTCTGGTGCCACATGGGTTAAGGACAAAATAGTCAGCTTTGATCCCGAGAACAACCGGGTTCGAACCCAGGCAGGGTCAGAAATATCGTACGAGTACATGATTGTCGCTAGTGGTATCCAGATGTACTATGATAGAGTCAAAGGTGAGTAGACTATCGGTACCCTATTGGTATTGGTAAAGGTAGGGCCATCGGCTTTAATAAACGCCCTTGGTCACTGCGACCTGGTTAGATCTTTTGTGACATTCCCTTTATTTTTTCCTAGAAGAACCCTAGACTTCTTACGAAGGCCCTCAGGTCTTCAGGAAGCTCTGGACCAACCAGACAGCGGCGTGAGTACCAACTACTCCCCCCAATATGTTGAGAAAACATTGCGCAATCTTCAGCACTTCCAGTCCGGTCCTGTCCTGTACACATTCCCCGCCACGCCTATCAAGTGTGGAGGTGCCCCTATGAAAGCAGTGCTTATAGGAGACGAGTATCTGAGGAAGCATAAGAAACGAGACGCTGCCAAGTTGACCTACTGCACAGGTATGACAACCTCCATCACACTAGTCATAATATCAGGAGGTCCGGGTTCGATTCCTGGTGAAGTCAAAGTTTTGTGAACTTGGTATTTGAACGAACGAGGTTCCAAGAACTTGAAGTTTACTGGCGTTTATCTGTCTGCTTGTTCCACCATAACTTTCAAACGGTTCTTCTGATTTTGATGAAATTTAGCAAAAAAGTTCAACACATTAAGGGCATTTTCTCATTGGGGCCGATCCGGCTGTTAGGGGCCTCGTAGAGTGAGTTTGACACTGTACATTGGAAAATATATTGTAGAAAAGGCTTGTAACTTGTGTGGAGGTGCCCCTATGAAAGCAGTGCTTATAGGAGACGAGTATCTGAGGAAGCATAAGAAACGAGACGCTGCCAAGTTGACCTACTGTACAGGTATGACAACCTCCATCACACTAGTCATAATATCAGGAGGTCCGGGCTCGATTCCTGGCGAAGTCAAAGTTTTGTGAACTTGGTATTTGAACGAACGAGGTTCCAAGAACTTGAAGTTTACTGGCGTTTATCTGTCTGCTTGTTCCACCATAACTTTCAAACGGTTCTTCTGATTTTGATGAAAATTAGCAAAAACGTTCAACACATTGAGGGCATTTTCTCATTGGGGCCGATCCGGCTGTTAGGGGCCTCGTAGAGTGAGTTTGACACTGTACATTGGAAAAAAAATATATTGTAGAAAAGGCTTGTAACTTGTACATAATGCTGTGATAGACACAGCACAAGGTATGCCATTCATGACACAAAGGCTAATACATTTCCATTGTATTACAGGTATGGGTGTCCTGTTCCCGTCTCCCTTCTATGCTGAGAAGATTCACGATATTCTGATTGGACGAGGCGTGGATGTTCACAAGGGTAAGGCTCTGGTAGAGATAGATCTAGCCAATAAGGAGGCAGTATTCAAGAGTGAAGACAAGACAGAACGTCTCCCGTATGCCATCATGCATGTGACACCCCCCATGGGTCCCGTGCCCGAGCTGGCAACATCGCGTCTCGTCGACCAATCAGGTTACGTCAATGTCGACAAGGCAACACTGCAACATGTCAAGTATAGCAATGTATTTGCTATAGGGGATTGTTCTAATCTACCCACTAGCAAGACAGCTGCTGCTGTGGCTGGCCAGTGTAAGGTTGTGTATGATAATCTCAGTGCTGTAATGAAGAACAGGGCATTGCCGCATGAATATAACGGCTACACATCATGCCCCTTGGTGACTGGATATTCTAAATGTGTCATGGCAGAGTTTGACTACACGCTGAAACCCCTGGAAACATTCCCCGTGGATCAGAGCAAGGAGAGATCCCTCATGTTTCAAATGAAGAAACAGGTCATGCCATTCCTCTATTGGAATCTCATGTTACGAGGCTATTGGAATGGTCCTGGGGTGTTCAGACAGATGTTTCATTTGGGAGGTCTGGTGAAACAGCAAAACAGGCAGTGAACAGGTTGCCTTCTAAGGCGGTATACCCTTGGTCTTTCAACACGCTATGGATCTTAGACGAATATGTAAATAAAACTTCTTGAATCTCATGTTACGAGGCTATTGGAATGGTCCTGGGGTGTTCAGACAGATGTTTCATTTGGGAGGTCTGGTGAAACAGCAAAACAGGGAGTGAACACGTTGCCTTGTAAGGCGGTATACCCTTGGTCTTTCAACACACTATGGATCTTAGACGAATATGTAAATAAAACTTCTCCATAGTTGAGTACTATTTCGTAGATTTGTCTACCAGGAGGTACCACATCTCTGGAGGACAGAGGTAAAATGCGGGGAGTCTCTGATGGTTTCAGTACAGTAACCTGGGAACAGAAACACAAGCAATATCAGGTAAGTATTTTCTTCAATAAGTTTGTCAAAATTATCCCCGAAAAAGACAAAATGTATGCAGCTTTATTCAAATGGAAGGCATAGTTGAGTACTATTTCGTAGATTTGTCTACCAGGAGGTACCACATCTCTGGAGGACAGAGGTGAAATGCGGGGAGTCTCTGATGGTTTCAGTACAGTCACCTGGGAACAGAAACACAAGCAATACCAGGTAAGTATTTTCTTCAATAAGTTTGTCAAAATTATCCCCGAAAAAGACAAAATGTATTCCCTCAAAAAGCAGACCTAAAATTAAAGTAAAGCCCAGTAGGTATTGATTTGGCTAGTTAGGTTCTAACCTCCTCTGAGCCTTTGCTGGTTGGATACAGCTCGTGAGCCCAGAGATCCGGGCTAAAGCCTATGACCTGACGAAACGGAAAATGAAGAAGAAGGCGCAATGGATACGGTTTCAAGAAAAGCTTAAGACTTAGTGGTAATTATATTTATAAGGAATTCCACGTTGAAATATTAAACACGTTTAAATATTCAAGTGCGCGTTATGTGAGCCCAGAGATCCGGGCTAAAGCCTATGACCTGACGAAACGGAAAATGAAGAAGGAGGCGCAATGGATACGGTTTCAAGAAAAGCTTAAGACTTAGTGATAATTATATTTACAAGGAATTCCACGTTAAAATATTAAAGACGTTAAATATTCAAGGTATGCCGACTCGCGAAGCTCTGTCTTTTTCGTTCGCTGTTAGACCAGACAATGCATCGCTTTCGCGTGCATTGCCTTGTCAGCATTATTAAATAATCGAAAATGGTTTGGGTATGGTAGTGCCACTGCCCGGCAAACCAGTATTCCCTTAAAAAGAAGACAGTTCTCGCTTGCCTATTTGACCTCGTGAGGACAAACGAGTACTTTGCATAGTTGAGTACTATTTCGTAGATTTGTCTACCAGGAGGTACCACATCTCTGGAGGACAGAGGTAAAATGCGGGGAGTCTCTGATGGCTTCAGTACAGTAACCTGGGAACAGAAACACAAGAAGTACCAGGTAAGTATTTTCTTCAATAAGTCTATATATCAGAGAAAAAAGACGGAATAGATTCCCTCGAAAAGTAGACCTAAAATTAAAGGAAAGGCAAGTATTCCCTAAAAAAAGACGAAAATTTTCTCTTACCTATTTGACCCCGTGAGGAAAATGAGTACTTTGATCAAGTAGCGACTAATAGCGGAATCACCCGAGTAAAATGAAAACTTATAGAGGCGATAGAAAAAGTAAAGGAAGCTCTTAGTAATCCTCCGATCTCCACAAAAAATATGAAGAAAGAGTACTTTGACCAAGTAGCGACTAGTGGCCGAATCACCCGAGTAAAAAGAAAATTTATGGAGCCGATAGAATAAGTAAAGGAAGCTCCAAGTAATGCAGTGACCTCCACAAAAAATATGAAGAATCTCTCAGCTTCACCACACATTATTCACTCAGATATCTTTACTTACTGAAGACTTGAGAGTTAACGGACAAGAAACTCCGAAGAGGTAGAGTATCAGTTTCGTCTAGAAAGGTCTTGAGGACTTGTCTAGATGTTTATAAGAGTTATGAGACCTTCTGCAGAAGTGTAGAAGGGTCTCAAAGGTCTAGGTTTCGTCTAAAAAGGTCTCAGGGCAGAGGCGGGCGGGAACAGCACAGGCAGTAGCGAGTTCACACTAGGGCCTACATGTTCCAGGCCTGACGATGCGTACAGCAAGCACTGAACCAGCTCCTTAGAACTCTTCTCTTCCATTGCCTTCAGTAGCATTCGCATCAGTCGGCCACGGTGGTTAAAGCTCGCCGCATGCCAGAGACCAAAGTAGGCACTCTGTTTCATGTCTGTCACAGGGTCAACGAACTTCTGTACCGTCCACGGTGGTTAAAGCTCGCCGCATGCCAGAGACCAAAGTAGGCACTCTGTTTCATGTCTGTCACAGGGTCAACGAACTTCTGTACCGTTGAGTACTTTGACCAAGTAGCGACTAGTGGCCGAATCACCCGAGTAAAAAGAAAATTTATGGAGCCGATAGAATAAGTAAAGGAAGCTCTAAGTAATGCAGTGACCTCCACAAAAAATATGAAGAATCCCCTCTCCTCTTCCTCTCACTCATGTAAACTTCTAGTGGTGGGGGGAGGGGCAGCAGGATGTTCCATGGCCGCCAAGTTCACCTCCAGACTGGGCAAAGGCCAGGTAAGAATTTGACCGCATTACTATAGTCTTAAGCCGGCCATTCCCTGTCAGGTAGACCTGACGCAGGTACGTCCGTCAGGTCTACCTGATAGTGTGTGTGCTCATCAGGTGGACCTGTTCAGGCGTATCTGTCAGGTCTACCTGATAGTGAGTGGCCGGCCTTATGCTCGCCACTCAAGCTCAGACCTAATTGTTGGTCTGTTGGAAAGTCTGAGAGACATAGGTCTCGAGACTTTTTCCGCCGGGCATAAGGGCTTACTGCTCGTTAGTTTCATTCAAGCATTAGGTACATATCTACCTATAATAATCAAAAAATATGAAAGCAACATCCACGGCCTGAGTGGGTATCACATCAGATTTGAAGGCCGGAGGTCCCGGGTTCGCTTGTCAGCGGGATGGAAATTTTTTCAGCTCTGTACTTGGAATTCAGGGTGCTCTCTGCAAAGCCTACTCCGAAGCTTAAGGATAGGGGCAAACAGCCCTAAAGGTTGGGTTAAGCTTATACGAATCGGGGTGAACTCAGCCTTGTGAGTACAACTGAGTAGCCTGTACCGTTGCGAATAGATCGTCTATTGATTCTAGCGAGATGTTGTGACCATCTGGCAGACTTGGTGACAGACCTGAGGATAAGATGCGACAGTACGCGACACCCTTACGACTAAGCGCGTCAACTAGGACCATCTTCTGTCTCTCTAGCTGTTGCTTCAGCTTGGCAGCGTCAGGACGGGCATCGTGTTTTACTCCTGGAGAAACAGAACAGGTGTTTCATTAGGGGCTATGTTTGATATTCAAAGTAAATCAAGTGCCAGAAGCCAGAGGAGCCAGCCTATTTATCTTTGAAGGTAGCGCGCCTGTGTTGTAAGCGTTTAGCTCGGGACAAACTTTTATCAAACCTCTTAGAATAAAAAAAAAAATAAAAGTAGCGACCATGAATGATTGTTACCTACTTTAAATATGTACTTAGGTAACTCTCGTTAAGTTCATACACCTTTACCATTCTCATTCTAAACAGGTGAGCATAGTAGAGCCTACAGACGACCACTACTATCAACCCATGTTCACCCTCATTGGAGGCGGTATGAAGAAACTAAGCGATAGCAGACGTCCAGAAGAAAAAGAAAAATTCCGTTGGTCCTCATTTTTCCTGCTCTTTGACTTTGAAACATCACCCAAGTAAGCGCAACTGATCTATTGAGTAGCTATACCGGCTACTTTATCGAGTAGCGACCATGAATGATTGTTACCTACTTTAAATATGTACTTAGGTAACTCTCGTTAAGTTCATACACCTTTACCATTCTCATTCTACACAGGTGAGCATAGTAGAGCCCACAGACGACCACTACTATCAACCCATGTTCACCCTTATTGGAGGCGGTATGAAGAAACTAAGCGATAGCAGACGTCCCATGAAGTCAGTGCTGCCCTCTGGTGCCACATGGGTTAAGGACAAAATAGTCAGCTTTGACAGTTCATACACCTTTACCATTCTCATTCTACACAGGTGAGCATAGTAGAGCCTACAGACGACCACTACTATCAACCCATGTTCACCCTTATTGGAGGCGGTATGAAGAAACTAAGCGACAGCAGACGTCCCATGAAGTCAGTGCTGCCCTCTGGTGCCACATGGGTTAAGGACAAAATAGTCAGCTTTGATCCCGAGAACAACCGGGTTCGAACCCAGGCAGGGTCAGAAATATCGTACGAGTACATGATTGTCGCTAGTGGTATCCAGATGTACTATGATAGAGTCAAAGGTGAGTAGACTATCGGTACTTTTACTCTGGTAATGCCACTGGTCGCTACTCGATTGTCCTCACGAGGCTGAGTGCACCCCGAACTCCAAGCACAGAGCCGAAAAAAAACTCGGCTCCGCCGGGAATTGAACCCGGACCTCCTGCGTGCAAGTCTAGTGTGATACCCACTCGAATAAAAGACTTACCTAGGAAAGCCAGCAGTTCTGTCTGATCGATCGCCTGGATGGCAAGGTTCGCCACCTCGATAATTCTCAAGTCATCCTCCATCTTGTATTCCGAAGTAAAGCCAGGCAACAGTTTCTTGGCCTCGGGTTCCAAACATTGCAGCATAGCCGAGTATATAAACACATGAGTGGGGTGAGCGGTGCGCAGTTCCTCAAACAACTTGTCTGCTGCTTCCCCTTTCTCCAGTTTAGACAGCCATGTGGTCTTGTGGTCCCGGGCACTCTCTTCGAATTCTTCAAGGAGAGTCTCAGATAACCATTTAAAATACAAAGTGTCTCCAAAACATGCGTTCCGTGGTAGCCAACGTGGTCAATTTTCCAGTGGTCAGATGATCTGTTTCCCGAAAGAAAAATCCACCTCTCAACCCAGGCAGGGTCAGAAATATCGTACGAGTACATGATTGTCGCTAGTGGTATCCAGATGTACTATGATAGAGTCAAAGGTGAGTAGCCTATCGGTACCGTATTGGTATTGGTATTGGTAAAGGTAGGGCCATCGGCTTTAATAAACGCCCTTGGTCACTGCGACTTGGTTAGATCTTTTGTGACATTCCCTTTATTTTTTCCTAGAAGAGCCCCAGACTTCTTACGAAGGCCAGGGTTCTGCAGACGACACCGAAGCGAATACAATAGTCCGTCCACTATACCTTTTATTATTAGTAATAATAAAGGAAGGACGGACTAAAAACGGCTGAAATGTAAAAGAAAAAAAGCCAGCCTAGTTAGCTTGGAAGATAGCGCGTCTACCACGTGAGCGCTAGGTCGCGGGTTCAATTCTCGCCTGGGGCGAAATTTATCCTGAACGGATAAGGTTCGTTCTCAAAAAGGCTGCTTTTCTAAAATGACTCCTTCTCTGTGATTTCGGGACAGTAAGATATTCGTTCTTATTATCGGACCTGTCCTCTTTTTCTCTTCGATCTCGGAGATATCTGTTGTTATAGCTCTCTCTCTATCAAACCTCTTAAAAAAGAAGCCCTGGTCTCTCTAATAGCCTACCTCTGCAGCTTTATTCAAATGGAAGGCATAGTTGAGTACTATTTCGTAGATTTGTCTACCAGGAGGTACCACATCTCTGGAGGACAGAGGTAAAATGCGGGGAGTCTCTGATGGTTTCAGTACAGTAACCTGGGAACAGAAACACAAGCAATACCAGGTAAGTATTTTCTTCAATAAATTTGTCAAAATTATCTCCGAAAAAGACAAAATGTATTCCCTCAAAAAGCAGACCTGAAATTAAAGTAAGCCCAGTAGGTATTGATTTGGCTAGTTAGGTTCTAATCTCCTCTGAGCCTTTGCTGGTTGGATACAGCTCGTGAGCCCAGAGATCCGGGCTAAAGCCTATGACCTGACGAAACGGAAAATGAAGAAGGAGGCGCAATGGATACGGTTTCAAGAAAAGCTCAAGACTTAGTGGTAATTATATTTATAAGGAATTCCACGTTAAAATATTAAAGACGTTAAATATTCATAACGTGGAGGGCACGAGGCGACTTTTGCATCGCTCGAATCATGGCGCGGGTGATGGCGGTTCCTGTCTCCATCGTGGATAGCCGGTTGTCACCTGGTACAGACATGAAGAAGGCACATTAGAATGAAAAATAAATGAAATAGATTTTGCATGAATAGGACTCAAAAGTCCCTGGCTCTCTAAGCAAGTTGATAGCAGGTATAAGAGACATTGATTCTGTTAGAAAATTTTTAACAAGGCCAGATTTGAACCAAGCAGGAGCTGACTTTACTCTTGTTCCAGGACCATGTTTCTCTATCAGTCTATCACATCTATTGGCCTCAATTTTTGTGACATGTGTAGGGGTGTTGTTGCTTGCACTGTAGGATTTTAGAATAAAACCTTATTTGACTCTGCCAGGAAGGTTGACAAATAGATAGTAGGGCGTTCACAGCGGAGAACCGAAAATAGTATCGACCCTTGCAGAAAATCAAGAAATAGGTAGATATGAGTATTTTTTCTGCGATGGTCGACGGTCTCGGCGAGGGTTAATGGTCTATGGTTGCCGTTGTGGCCTGGCACTGACGTTTGTTTCGTCTTCTCCTTTTTTCCCGACAGCCTGGCGCATGAGAAGGTCCTCACCTCATTTCGGCAGAAAATTAATAATGCATCATCATTAAATTTCGAGTTTCAACACGTTGAGCTATCTTTTAGGAGGCTTAACTTCTTCCTCCCTCCTCTCTCTCTCTCTCTCTCGCTATTTCTCAGAAAAGAAGAATAATCGGTACCTCATGAAAAGCCAAAAGAAGAAACCCCCCCTCTCGAAAAAAAATGTAGCCTCGACATAATTAACCCTTTTCGAAATTAGGTTAACCTGAAACTTTCCCCCTTCCAAACGCTGGCGGGTGACTCAACCTAAAAACCTTTGACGAAGCACAAAAGGGCTGAAATAGGAAATACATATCAGAAGTCCCAGGAGGAGATTAAACCCAACATCACCTGGCATGACATTATGTTGACGTTGAAAGAATTGCAGCAACCAGAAGCGTACAAACCTTTGTTCATTATGATCGCATTCCTGTTTTTCCAACAGTTTGCAGGTCTCTATGTGGTCATTACATACATGGTGGATATCCTGGAGTCTACAGGTGCTTACTTTGTACATCCTGGGACAGGTGCTATTATCAACGGTGTGATTATCCTAGGAGCTGCAGT
>NW_007380232.1:0-27946 GCF_000475195.1 Diaphorina citri | reverse complement strand
AAAAAATTTCGTTTGTTTACATTTTGCTGTCAGCTGTTTATTTTGTGTGAAGTTAGCCAAGGTCGTTGATATTGCTGACGTGACAGTGTTGCCACATTGAGCACAACAATAAAGTAGACTGGAAATTTTGAAAAATTGGACTGGAAAACCGGGAAAAGTCAGGGAATTTTATTTTTCCATTTTGGTAGACACCCTGCACTCAATCATTCCTCAATTGTTTTATATCTTTGATCCTCTTGATTTTCTTATTTCTTTGCATTTACAAACCTTGTGAACTTCTAAAGTAGGTAACTGTAAGTCTTGAATGTATTTCTTATTTGCTTATGACAAGAACAAAATAAAAAGAACAGTTTTAACCTTCGCTAAATTTTAATTTTCTTGGTTTTATTATTATTATTATTATTTTATTTATTTAATGTAAATATGCATTAGGTCTATTGTCAGCCTAGTTAGCTTGGACGGTAGCGCGTCTGTCAAGTGCTAGATCGCGGGTTCGATTTCCGCCCGGGGCGGATTTTACCCTAAACAGTTAAGGTTCGTTCTCGGAATGGCTGACTTTCTCCTATCCTGTCTTCCTTCTCTCTTCGATTTCGGGACGATAAGACCTTAGCAGTTACAGTTCCCTCTATCCAACATTTTTTAATATTTTAAAAAAAGTAAAAAAAGCTGCAAAGAAAATGAACAAATAACTATTGATATACTTGTAGTGTAATTCATCAATTTTCATTTATTAACCTAATTTTGTATACAATTAAACAATACATGTGCCAGCCTAGTTAGCTCCGATTGCAATACTTTTTAATTGGAGAGGCCAGATTTAAAAACCACTAGGTAAGTCCATTTGGGCGCGCGATTTCGAGTTATACATATACCTATCGATGGAAAGAGCGCGCATCAACACGTTTGTGAAGAGGAAAAAAATCAAAATAAACCCCTAAGTCCATCAAAATACATAGAAAAGTTTTGGAGTTTGCTCATTTTCAGAGTTAAAAATCCCTCTCTGATTCCCAAAAGTGCAAAAATTGACTAATTTGATTCTGGCCTCTCCAATTAGGTAGAAACAGGGAGGAGAACAGTTAACCCTAACCAGCCTAGCTGGCAGTTTTCAAAGGGTTCTCTCTGCTTTTAAGAATAAGTCCTCACAATGGTGGACTGCGGTTCAGGACGAGCCAATTAAACATGGTTAGAGAGATTAGGTTTATAATCGGAATGGTTAGTTTCTCTATCCTGTTCTTCTTCTCAGCCTAAAATAAGCGCTAGGTCGCAGGCTCAATTATTACACCTAGATAAATTTTATGACTTGACTTGGACTCGAACCACTAAACTCTAAAACCCTCACAATGGTGGACTGCGGTTCAGGACGAGCCAATTAAACATGGTTAGAGAGATTAGGTTTATAATCGGAATGGTTAGTTTTCTCTATCCTGTTCTTCTTCTCAGCATAGTTAGCTTGGAGGGTGGCACGTGTGCCTTAAAATAAGCGCTAGGTCGCAGGCTCAATTATTACACCTAGATAAATTTTATGACTTGACTTGGACTCGAACCGCCAAACTCCAAAAGTACCGCTGCCCTGTATAATTTGATTTCAGCTCAACTGAATGCCATCAAGAAAGTGTTTCTGTCCCAAATCATCTGTATTGGATCGGACAGAATCGTCAATATGCAGTTGCAGTCTTTCTACATGCCCTCTGAAAGGTAGGTATAAAGTGTACGAAAATATTGGACTTTTTTTTGTGAAACTTTTTGCAAGCCCTGTAGGCGGCCGCTTTGTCCACCGATTTCCCGATTTTGAAAATTTGGACCGATTGCAATACTTTTTAATTGGAGAGGCCAGATTTAAAAACCACTAGGTAAGTCCATTTGGGCGCGCGATTTCGAGTTATACATATATCGATGGAAAGAGCGCGCATTAACACGTTTGTGAAGAGGAAAAAAATCAAAATAAACCCCCAATTCCATCAAAATACATAGAAAAGTTTTGGAGTTTGCTCATTTTCAGAATTAAAAATCCCTCTCTGATTCCCAAAAGTGCCAAAATGGACTAATTTAATTCTGGCCTCTCCAATTAGGTAATTTAGTAATGGAATCAAGCGCGCCGGGAGGCGCGCGAACGTCAAGAGTTCGCAGCACCGCCCGGCCTATATTAACACGAAACAGAATTTCAGCGTTTTTCGGCATTTTTAGAAATTACCTCAAAGGTTTCTATAGGTAGGTATTTTCTATCTTACTAAAATAAAAAAAAATACGATATCTACCGTAACTTAAGGTATTTTTTCGGAAGCCTTAGGTATTTTTCGGTATGGTCGTAAAAAAAAAAAATAAAATAAAATAGATAATAGGTACCTACCTACTTAACACACGTCCTTATTTTTCTGTTCCAGCAACCCCATCTTGTCTTGTGATAAGCTCAAAGAGAAATTCGATGTGATATTCAGCTATTTCTAAGGAGCGACCATAATCGTCAGGTTGAGACGGCCATCCGATAAACAGAGGAAGCAGAATTTGCAGACAATGAACTTTTTTTTCAATACGTTTGATGGAAGAAAATGTAACTGCCAAGACCCCCCATATCTCTAGAATGGAAAGTGGAAGTGTGGACCTAGCTATCGGCAAGAGCTAGATTTTTGGCTAGAAAATCTAGTGAGGAACAAACTGACAGTTGACAACACTGTAAAATGAGTACACAAAAATAAATAAAATGTAGTCGTTCTTCAAAACATTCAAAACTCTTCCACGATTCTTTTTTTTCTCTCTTCTTTTTGTTCACAGTTAATTTGTAAAATGGAATTCTTCTTTTTAAAGTTGAAATTCTGATTTTTCATTATAAAAATATAAACCCATTAGATCACCTCAAAAATGCTGGGGAAGCCTCATTTTCGGAAATTTATTTGTGAAAATTTCAGTGAAAAAATCATTTCTTGGAACGTGTGAACGAATCTTGTCACACAGTGACGCATGACGCATGCGCATGCGCAATGCGTGGTTGCATCCTTTTGTTTTTAAAAATTTCCGATTTCCTGATTTTCCCATTACCGCATTGTCATTTGTCCTTAGCTTGCGTTTTTTGAGAATTTTGAGGTTTTGTCTTTTGTCGAAGATTTTCCTCGAATTCAAACCGGATTTGTGTCCAGAAGAAAGTCTAGTAACTTGCTGAATCACATCAGCTTTTCTTTTCTCCAGAATCCTCGTAAATTTCGTTGAGTAAGTACTTATTTACGCTTTTGTTTCGGGCTTGGAAATTAGTACCTACATGCATGACAAGCACGTTTTCCTAGTAGGTACTTCATGACAGGCATTGAGCAATGGACTGTTTCATTAATTCTGTGAAATTGGACAAATGAGAACCAATTTTCTGTGGTTGATTACTCGAAAGTTCAATCACGACTTTCGATGGGGTAAATTTCCAGTTCTTGGCCCTGCAGTCAGTGTAAAACTGTCAGGTCATTCCATTCTTTGGGCCAGGGCCTATTCCATGAATGAATCTGCACTTCCCACTCTGATCTCTAAATAACTTCTTGTAGTAAATACCTTTCTTTCTCCTCATTGCACTCCTTTTTCCTCTAGTTCTAGTAGGTATCACTTCTGCTTCAGTGCATTGGTCTCATGCCATCAAATTAAAGCCAATTACACGCTGCTAATGCAGTGAAGCACATGAAGTAAGGTAGGCACCTACTATGTAAAGGAGGAGGGTAATCATGCAGAAGTCACGTCCGTGGAAAAGAAAAGCTCCCTTTTGTATTTTTTTAACCTAACCCTATAATAACACTGGTCACTGCTTGTTTGTGCCAGTTCCTTTGGTAGCAATATTCCACAGATGTGACTTCTGCTCAAGTACCAGGAGGAGCATACAAATTATGAAGTGAGTAAAAGGTAGGGCACAAAATTGATTTCTAATCTCTTTGGGGTGGGATGCCAGGTTTGTTTATTCTTTTGGGCACTTGATTTCTTTTGGGGTCTAATTTATGTGTTGGAGTCCTTGAAATCAATGTAATCCATGAATAGTGATGCAATGAAATGCCTTGCCTAATCTTGTGAAATCTAGGATTCCATTTTGGAAATTTTGTTGACCTTTGAGTATACTTGGAGACTGATAAGGTCTCTAAGGTTGTGATTATGTATTGGGTTGAGATGAGCTCAGACTAGGTGAGACAGGACATTGTCTCTACAGTTTGGCATGGGAGTGGTAACTGAAAAACAAGGCGAGTTTATTAACCTTGCCTTCCCCATGGATGTGTTCGATTCAACGCTGAGAGGTTTGACCAATCAACTTCAACAATACCAGGACCGCTTCATAACGGAACAGGTGAGTCAGATCGTCTGAACAGGTGAGTCAGACCGTCACTGCCTCAAATACATAGATTCATCTCGTCGATCGACTATGTTTGGACACACTTTTACAACGGAGGTTTTACCGTTCCGAAATCGAAGAGAGAAGGAAGACAGGATAGGAGAAAGCCAGGAGTTCCCAGAACTAACCTTACCCCTTTAAGTTGGGCACTTGATTTCTTTTGGGGTCTAATTTATGTGTTGGAGTCCTTGAAATCAATGTAATCCATGAATAGTGATGCAATGAAATGCGTTGCCTAATTTTGTGAAATCTAGGATTCCATTTTGGAAGTTTTGTTGACCTTTGAGTATACTTGGAGACTGATAAGGTCTCTAAGGTTGTGATTATGTATCGGGTTGAGATAAGCTCAGACTAGGTGAGACAGGACATTGGCATGGGAGTGGTAACTGAAAAACAAGGTGAGTTTATTAACCTTGCCTTCCCCAACCCGGTACATAACCACAACCTAATTATTCTCTGAGCTCAAACATCTCAACAGGAACCTAAAAAAAAAGGAAACTAGTTATTGACTAATCAAAGTGAGGTCTATATTTTTAGAAGCTTAACCCATCCTTTAAGACAGGGACAATAACAGTCTGAAATTTCCCTTTCTAAAGAAATAATTAGCAAAGGTTGAGTACAAGGGGCATTTATTTGTTAAAATTTTGAAGACAACAAACATCAGCCCAAAAGCAATCACCCTAGGGCTGATTGAGAGGGTGTCAAAGAACACCACACTGTGAATTCACAGCAACTCCTGTCTGAACATGGGAAAAAGTGGCAAAGAAGAAGATTGAGTAAGAAAAATAAATAAAATAGGTAAAAAGAAAAAAATGTTACCACTCCTTCTAATAAATGTGTATTTTCCTTTTATCTTTCAGAATGGCTGTACGGATTTCTGTGTAAGAAAATTTGGTACAATTTCTCTACATATTCGTACGGAATTTATTTTTCCGTACGAATATTTCCGAAATTTCGCTCGTATATTTCCCTGAAATTCTCGAGGGGGAGTTGTCACCTCAAAATGTTCCTTGGAGTTTTTGAACTTCAAAATTACCTCCTCCCCTCATTTTTACAATTTCCAACCTAAGTAGTTCCCCCCACCTGCCTCCGATTTTTCAATACGTTTATGCTCCCTTTTCTTAAGCCAAATGACCACTGGCAATAAAGTTTTGTGCAAGTTGGCTTCCGCAAGAAACTTGCACAATATTCCAATCGTTCCCAGAAAGAAGGGCCTACGATAGTGGCAAACATAACATGGGCTCTTCGTTCTGGGAATGATTCATTTATTGCCAGTGTCTTTGGCACCTTACGTTTACATAGGTTATGTACTTTTATTTATATTTTGTCCTTTTGCTTAAGTTATATGGCCGGGGCCATCAGAGTTTAAACTGGGTTTCATTTTCTACATTTTACTATGAAAATGTCTCGTATATGAGACTTCTACCCTCAAAAACCACGAATAAACTACGATTGTGGAGAAATTGTCCGCTAGGTAGCGCCGGTGTCGGGTAGCCCGTGGTATATTTGACCGCCGCTGGGGTGGTAGTTTGGCGCCCGGGCTGAGGGGCGGACCGCAGGAGGGCGGTCACGTGGGAGATAATGTACTTGGTGATGCGAATGACCGCCGCGTGCGCCACGAACTGAAGCACGAGGGCGCCGAAACCTGAAGGGAGTGAGAATGGTGTTACTTTACTGTGTACTATAAGAATGAGAATACTCTGGATTCGATTCAAGTCATACGCGGAGACGAAGAGGAAAACTTCAGACAGAACATCATGGAGAGCTACCAACCAATCTACTGATTGAGCTATATCATGATGATGAATAAGAAAATAGCATTACTATCCTTTACTATAAGGAGGTTTTTAAAGCCCTATTTTTAAAGCCCTTTTTTAGTCCGTCCTTCCTTTATTATTACCCTTCTAGTGTAATCTATGTTACTTAAGCAGAAATATTAATAGTGAGTAGTTCTAATTTAATATTTTAAGTTAGCTTGGTAACATATTATTGAACACCTTGAATCCTAAATTCTAGTAAATTAAGCTGAACAACTGGGGAAAAAAGCTGAACAATTATTATTTAAAAAAAAAAAAAAAAAAAAAATCCTAAGAAAATTTTAGTAAAAAAAGCTAAAAAATTATTTAAAAAAAAAATTAATCAATGAAACACTCATCTTAAAAAAAAAAAAAAATAAAATAAAAATAAAAAATAAATAAAATAAAAAAAAGGAAGAATAGAATAGAAGGAGAGAAGATTGGGAGGGAATGGGGACTGAAGAAAACAGGAGGAGAAGGAATAGACGATAAGATTAAAAAGAAAGTTTAAGAAAGTAGAGAAGATAGAGGAGAGAAAAAGAAGAGGGGAAGGTTAAAAGAAGAGGAGACAAGAGGATTAAAAGAATAGAGGTTATGGACGGAAAAGAGGATAAAAGGAAAAAGAGGAAGAAAATATAAGAGAAGGACGAGGAGAAAAGAAAGAGGAGAGAGTGAGAAAAAGAGAGAGAGAGAGAGAGAGAGAGAGAGAGAGAGAGAGAGAGAGAGAGAGAGAGAGAGAAGTTTTACAATTCTTCCATTTTTAGTGGATAAGCCAAAGTCCTCGTATTAATACCCTCTAACAACTCTAACTATACCAAAAAAAAAAAAAAATAATAATAATAATAATAAAATCCAGATAAATTGACCTAATGGGAGAGGGAGAGAATGTGGAAGAATAATGTATGTACATAAATATGTTCTGCACCTAAATATCTATTTTATGCGTTGAAAAAATGAATGAGGAATCACAATTTCCCAAGGGGAACAGAGGGAGAGTGAGAGAGATCATGAAACGTATAATTATTTTATAATATTTAGTTCAAAAACCATGTAAAAATGATGCCCCTTTACAAACATAAATGAAAAATACTTCATAAATTGTACAATTAAATTAGTTAATTATTAACTATCCTAGGAATTAGAAAATGGTCCTCTGGGTCGGATTTTTTTTTCTTTTTTAATGATTAAATAATAAATAAGAATGATATGCTTAGGTATTTAAAGCTATGTCCACACATAGTCGACAGCCGTCGATCGACGTCGACTGAAACCGTCCACACTTCCTCGACAACATAGATTCAGCTCGTCGATCGACGGTTGTCGACTATGTGTGAACACGGCTTGATGACTGATTTTCCTTTCATTTCCCTTGAATCCTTATTGTAGACAATTTAGATTAGACTCTAGAGCTAGAATCTACAATCCTGTGCAGTAAATTCGGGTCAGATTCACTGTAGATCTCGTTCAATATTAAACAATTTTTTTTTTTTTTTTTTTGTGTTTCACCCCCGTTTTTTTTTCGTAGCGATGAAACAACTGCTACATTGGACGCTTGTGGTCTGTGTCGTAGCATGCCCATCCCGTAGTATGCCTCTCATCAGATGGGCGAGAAGAGACACAATACTTCCCATTTAGGTGCTGGGTCAACACGAGAACACCAGAAAGGTGAACGGTGTACCTTCTCTACTTCAGTATTAATTTCAGTCACCTCTCCTGATTTCAGACCCAGTTCGGACTGTTCTGTATTCATCAGGTCAGTCTAATCGTCTTCAGTTGCGACATGCCTGTGGCCCTTACCTATTTCATCTTCTCCCAAGCCGTGGTGATGTGCGTTCTCTTTGGAAACTTCTACTATCAAACCTACACCAAGAAAAACAAATAGGTCGTTCAGCGATCTGTACGTAGAATCCATTGAAGGATCTTAACTGCTAAGCCACTCAGGGATCTTAACACCCATAATTATGAACAAAATTCTGGCTCTTGTCTAGTCTGGGGGAGTCCTCAGCAAGGTAGGTGTGACATTGCTAGTGAGAGACCGGGAATATTTTATCTGTTCCGGGACGGACTGTGTCGGATTCTTGTCTGGGGGAGTCCTCAGCAAGGTAGGTGTGACATTGCTAGTGAGAGACCGGGAATGTTTGATGTGTTCCAGGACAGACTGTATCGCATTCTGGTCTGGGGCAGTCCTCAGCAAGTTAGGTGACCAGGAATATTTAACCCACAAAATCCAATTTT
Source organism: Diaphorina citri (assembly GCF_000475195.1). Taxonomy (NCBI): domain Eukaryota; kingdom Metazoa; phylum Arthropoda; class Insecta; order Hemiptera; family Psyllidae; genus Diaphorina; species Diaphorina citri. Next base: position 19,567 of record NW_007380232.1, on the reverse strand, counting down.
TTCTCAGTTTTTCGGACTAAGTCACAGTCTGAAACGCACTCTATCCACTAGTAGAGGAACTATAGCAATATCAGTTGTAGTTTAGAAGTTATTAGAAATCCCGTTTGGCTAACCCTATACATCTGTGTGCAACTCCTAGACTTTAACTCCAAATATCAGAGGGATGTGTGACTTAATCCTTTTTCCTCTTGACCCCTCAATTAATAAAATTAATAATTTGATTATTTTGGCTTAGTCTGTTCTTCCTCTTGGACCTTCAAATAATAAAATTAATAATTTGACTGTCTTGTTTGTCTGCACAGGTCGTATGCTCCCAGTGTGGGTTCTGATAGTACCTACCGTGGTTCTGGGTTTGTTACGCTACTTGATTAATATTCTAGTTCACAAGCTATCCTATGCTGTCATCACGGATTATCGAGACAAGCAACATACCAGATGGGTGAGTGAGCGGAGTGAATTCCAAGTTTTCAACCTCGAAAATTTTATCAGCTGATTTTTCGATCATCCATTCTTTAAATACTCTATCAAAAAGACTTCTATTTTTTTGTCTTTACCATTGAAAAAATGCATTGTGCATTGACATTTGAATGAAAAATAGGCCTAAGGAGGACGGGATAGGATAAAGCTATCCGGCCAGCCGTTCCGAGAACGGACCTTGCCTGTGTTAGGATAAAGTTCGCACCTTGGATTTTATCCTAAACAGATAAGGTTCGTTTTCGGAACGGCTTGCTTTCTCTTATCCTCTCCTCGTTCTCTCTTCGCTTTCGGGACGATAAGACCTTAGCAGTTACTGTTTTCTCTATCAAGCAAGAAAAGAAGAAGAAGAAAAATAGCCTAAAACCAAGTGACGTCAGCCTGGTTTTAGCCTGGAAAGTAGCGCGTCCGCCTTGTTAGTGCTTGGTCGCGGGTTCGGCTCCCGCCTGGGTCGCACTATATCGTAACACAGACGAGGTTCGTTCTCGGAATCAAAACAAGGCTCATGTTTAGAAATTCTTCATTGTGTGTATGACCTTATTTTCAGGGCGCAATCCCGAAAAACTCAGACACGGATTCTGAAATTGAAGTGACGGCCGGGTTTACGGCACTGGTTGTTTCAGACGTTCTGCTCTACCCGTTCGAAACCATAGTGCATAGGTGAGTAGGTCCCGGGTTCGATGCCCACCATCGAGAAAAAAATGCACTTACCTTTCAATTGCAAATTATCTTTCTAAAGACGTCAGAGTCCGACAGTCCATTGTCCTCACGAGGCTGAGTGCACGCACCCCGAACTCCAGCCTGCCGAAAAACTTTGACCCCGCCGGGAATCGAACCCAGAACCTCCAGCGTGCAAGCCTAGTGTGATACCCACTCGGCCACTTAGTAGGCTGGCACGTAGGTGACCGAGTTAGCTTGGAAGGTAGCGCGTCTGCCTTGTAAGCGGTAGTTCGCGGGTTCGATTCTCGTCCGCGGCGGATTATATCCCAAACAGACAAGAATTGTTCTCGGAACGGCTGGCTTTCTCCTATCCTGTCTTCCTTCTCTCTTCGATCTCGGAACGATAAGACCCTGGCAGTTACAGTTCCCCCTATCAAACCTCTTTGGATATCCTGTCTTCCTTCTCTCTTCGATCTCGGAACGATAAGACCCTGGCAGTTACAGTTCCCCCTATCAAACCTCTTTGGAAAAAAAAACTACTAATGTTATTCTCTCGTTTTGCAGACTTCACCTACAAGGCACGCGGACTATAATAGACAACTTGGACACTGGCTATTCAGTTCTCCCCATACTAACTAGCTACCGGGGTGCTGTGGATTGCTATCATACTATTGTAGGAGAAGAGGGAAGAGCCGGTCTGTACAAAGGTAATCTTCTTCTTCTAGTACCATGTCCATTACTGAACGTTGGTGATCAAATTGGCTAATCTTATTGGATCTTGAACTATTTGATATATTGGTAACAGGTAGGGCATCGCCTTTAATAAACGCCCTTGGTCACTGCGGACCTGGTTAGATCTTTTGTGACATTCCTTTTATTTTTTTTCCTAGAAGAGCCCTAGATTTCTTACGAAGGCCAGGTTCTTTTTAAGGACTGAGTTTCTTTTGACTTCTTTAGGTGTTATGATCATGTCCTTGAGAAGTAAAGCAGTCTTCTTCTTCTAGTACCATGTCCATTACTGAACGTTGGTGATCAAATTGGCTAATTTTATTGGATCTTGAACTATTTGATATAGGGATGTGTTTGTTTCTTGATACCATTCTCTCAGGTTCTGCATCCAAGATGTTCGTTTTCTCCCTCGTCCTCTTCTTCTTCCTTCTAGGGATCCTTTCAGTATTGTTTGTAGGATTGTGTATCTTTCTGGGTGACGTGAGATATGAAGGTAATCTGCATCAACAAAATCAGTTCGATTTTTCCTCCAGCTCCAAAGGCTAAAAAACTCTCTGCAGAAGCTCTGATGCTCTTCGACCTTCGCTCCACCTTGATTTTATCCTGAGTTTATTTTTTATTTCTTTTTTTTTTTTTTTTGTCTCTTGGACTAATTTTATTTTTAAATAATTGTTCAGCTCTATTTACTAAAATTTAGGATACAAGGAGTTCAATAATATGTTACCAAGCTAACTTAAAATATTAAATTAGAACTACTCACTATTAATATTTCTGCTCAAGTAACATAAGTTACACTAGAAGGGTAATAATAAAGGAAGGACGGCTTCAAAAACCTCCTTATAGTAAAGAATAGTAATGCTATTTTCTTATTTATCATCATATTGCTCAATCAGTAGATTGGTTGGTAGCTCTCCATGGTGTTCTGTCTGAAGTTTTCCTCTTCGTCTCCGCGTATGACTTGAATCCAGAGTATTCTCATTCTTATAATACAGTAAAGTAACACCATTCTCACTCCCTTCAGGTTTCGGCGCCCTCGTGCTTCAGTTCGTGGCGCACGCGGCGGTCATTCGCATCACCAAGTACATTATCTCCCACGTGACCGCCCTCCTGCGGTCCGCCCCTCAGCCCGGGCGCCAAACTACCACCCCAGCGGCGGTCAAATATACCACGGGCTACCCGACACCGGCGCTACCTAGCGGACAATATCAGAACCAAGGCGCGGGCGAGTACAGCACTTCTAGCGGGCAGTACGCGAACCAAGGCTCGAGCGAGTACAGCGCCTCTACCGGGCAATTTCCGAACCCACCTGCGGTCCGCCCCTCAGCCCGGGCGCCAAACTACCACCCCAGCGGCGGTCAAATATACCACGGGCTACCCGACACCGGCGCTACCTGGCGGACAATATCAGAACCAAGGCGCGAGCGAGTACAGCACTTCTAGCGGGCAGTACGCGAACCAGGGCTCGAGCGAGTACAGCGCCTCTACCGGGCAATTTCAGAACCCGGGAACCTCAAGTGGGCAATTCGCCAAGCCTGAATATTCAGCGCCTCCTAGTGAGCAATATCCGAACGAATACTATCCCAACAACGCAGCCTCAGAATACTATCTCAACCCAGGCGGTGAATTGTACGCCCCTAGTTCACCCGAAGTCCGACAGAGGGCAGCAGCTAATGCGCAGGCGCGGTATCGTGAATTCTGATTGGCCGAACCCAGGAACCTCAAGTGGGCAATTCGCCAAGCCTGAATATTCAGCGCCTCCTAGTGAGCAATATCCGAACGAATACTATCCCAGCAACGCAGCCTCAGAATACTATCTCAACCCAGGCGGTGAATTGTACGCCCCTAGTTCTCCCGAAGTCCGACAGAGGGCAGCAGCTAATGCGCAGGCGCGGTATCGTGAATTCTGATTGAAGCGTGATTGGTTGATAGCACCTGTGGTGGTTTCTAGTCTTGTTTTGTCTCTAGTCGTATTTTAATGTGGAAACTAAAGGCCCGTTCCCATCTACGGGAGACAAAGGGCCATGGATTGGAAAAGGCAAAACGATTGGAACACATCACATGCCTTCAGACACAATCCATTTGTTAAGGGTCCAGCTTTACCTTGCCCTTGGGGATCAGTTCAATTTGAAGAAACCGTTTACCTAAAGGCCCACTCCCTCTTGTCGTTCGAAAAAAAAAATCGTGTCGTGTGTAGTGGGAACACTCATTTAGGGGTAAGCTGTGGTGATTGGTCCTTCTCTGTGGCTGAGTGATCACTGCCTCTCAACCTGAGAGGTGCTAGATTTGAATCTCAGCCACGGCAGAAACAAAATACTGGCTCTCAGGTTGTGGTTATGTTAACTACAACCTCAAACTGCACTGAACTCACTGAAGCATCAATTTAAAACATTAGACTGATTTGGCCAATCAGCCAAAATTTGTTTCAGTCTGACTTGAGGGTGAGATTTTTTGCTCATAAAATGTCATGTAAGAAATAACAGGTAGCCAGGCCTAGTTAGCTTTTATAGCTGGCTTTCTCCTATCCTGTCTTCCTTCTTTCTTTGCTCCAGGACAATAAGACCTTAGCAGTTACAGTTCCCTCTATCAAACCTTTGTGATCCTTAAAGGTGGAAATATAATGACGCCAGTATGTTTATACGTATTTGTTAGGGGCTGTATGTTGTGCAGAGAAAAACGACCCAAGACAAAACAGTTTAATGGAAGAGTTGCAATTGGGAAAATATTATTATTGAAAGGTAGATTCCTACGTAAAAAGTTGTGAAAAATCCAAATCTGAGGTCAAAACTCGGAAAAAGTATGGAATTCCGTACGGATTTACCAATGAACTCAAAGAAATTCGTAAAGAATTTCCAAAAGAAATTCCGTACGCACTGATAAAACTGTGTAAGCATTTTTTTTCGGATTGAAAATGCGCAGAAAAATGCGTAGGTACATCATATATTTCCAAGCAAATCCCGAGTGAGGAGAAACGGGAGAGAGGGACGAAAGAGGGACTTAATCCACCTCTTCCATTCGGGAAGCATCTTCAGTGTCAGCGTCCGCAGCGGGTAGCTCCTCACTCTTCACTTCCTCAGAGGGAGCGGGCTCGTCATCATCTTCAATACCGAGACCCAGCTTGATCATACGGTGAATGCGCGCCGCGTGGATCTGAACAGGAAACAAAAAGGGACAGAAACGAGGGTTAGAAAATTCAGTTTACATATAGAAATATGTAGGACTTCAATTATTTGAATCTTTAAATAAATCTTTAAACACTCTTTGAATAAACCACATTTGATGGAAAGAACTTCTACCAGTGAAGCTACCTAGGGTTGACTTTTGAAGCCCTGAAAAATTTAACTTTCTGTTTTTTACTTTTTTGAATTTGGATCTAGAAAATCTAGATTAATCTTTAGATCTCGAGTTATTTTAGAATTTAGTTTGCAGACTTCACCTACAAGGCACGCGGACTATAATAGACAACTTGGACACTGGCTATTCAGTTCTCCCCATACTAACTAGCTACCGGGGTGCTGTGGATTGCTATCATACTATTGTAGGAGAAGAGGGAAGAGCCGGTCTGTACAAAGGTAATCTTCTTCTTCTAGTACCATGTCCATTACTGAACGTTGGTGATCAAATTGGCTAATTCACTGTCACTTCAGCAATATCAACGACCTTGGCTAACTTCACACAAAATAAACAGCTGACAGCAAAATGTAAACAAACGAAATTTTTTTATCTTATCTGAAAAATTTAACTTTCTGTTTTTTACTTTTTTGAATTTGGATCTAGAAAATCTAGATTAATCTTTAGATCTCGAGTTATTTTAGAACTTAAAGTATAGTTAACAGGATTCTAGCTCATAAGGAGGTCGTTCAATCTATAGTGCAAACATAGCCCATCCCATGGCTGGACACAAGCAGTTTGAAAGCTACAGCATGTATTCGGAGTTTGATTCCCCGCTGACAGTGTCTCAGGACTTGTCTAACGAGCAGTATACGTTCAAACGTATCCGACCTACAGAGTTGAATATTCAACACCGAAAGCATGTTCCAAGGACTTTGGAGGAGATTTCGTCACAAGAACACGGTAAGTGATGGCAGAGCAATGGTGAGACTAACAAGAAGAAGTAGGTATAGTGGTTGAAAATGAAGGTCATTAATGCATTATTGAGCAACTTTTACTTTAGAAAATAACTTATAATTATGGTGGAGTTTACCAACTTAGCATTGAGATGAAATTAGGAACTTTGGTGTACCTAGGTCAGTGTCTCAGGACTTGTCTAACGAGCAGTATACGTTCAAACGTATCCGACCTACAGAGTTGAATATTCAGCACCGAAAGCATGTTCCGAGAACTTTGGAGGAGATTTCGTCACAAGAACACGGTAAGTGATGGTACAGCAATGGTGAGACTAACGGGAAGAAGTAAGTATAGTGGATGAAAATGAAGGTCATTAATGCATTATTGTGTAACTTTTACTTTAGAAAATAACTTACAATTATGGTGGGGTTTACCAACTTTTTTTTATTTTTTTAAGAGGTTTGACAGACGGAAATGTAACTGCTAGCCAAGTTTAGTCCGTTGTCCAAAGAGTGGACCACAGCCTCGGTGACAGCATTCGGTCAGCACCTCCTCCTCAAATGTCTGAGTTTAGCCGTCACTTGTCCGTTCTACTCAGCCTCCCTAGTAGAGACAGTACAGAGTGACATTGCTAGTGAGAGACCAGGAATATTTGATGTGTTCCGGGACGGATTATGTCGGATCCTGGTCTGGGGGAGTCCTCAGCAAGGTAGGTCTGGCATTGCTAGTGAAAGGCCGGGAATATTTGATGTGTTCCGGACGGACAGTGTAGGATTCTAGTCTGGGGGAGTCCTCAGCAAGGTAGGTGTGACATTGCTAGTGAGAGACCGGGAATATTTTATCTGTTCCGGGACGGACTGTGTAGGATTCTAGTCTGGGGGAGTCCTCAGCAAGGTAGGTGTGACATTGCTAGTGAGAGACTTCCTCCTCGTCCTCACTCAGTTCCTTTTCTCTTTCCTTCTCTACCAGGAGCTTGATGGGATAACCGATGAACTGGGAATGTTTCTTCACAATCTCCTTGATTTTCTTCTCTTCAATATATTCTGCCTGGTCTTCCTTCATATGGAGTACAATCTTGGTCCCTCTGCCAAGAGGTTCAGAGTTGTCGGGTTTAATAGTGAAGGATCCTCCGGCTGAAGACTCCCAGATGTATTGCTCATCATCATTGTGTTTGGATGTCACTGTCACTTTGTCAGCAACCAGATATGCAGAGTAGAACCCAACACCAAACTGACCAATCATAGAGATGTCAGCACCAGCTTGTAGAGCCTCCATGAAAGCTTTGGTTCCAGACTTGGCAATAGTACCAAGGTTGTTAACAAGATCTGCCTTGGTCATGCCAATACCAGAGTCAATGATGGTCAAAGTTTTCTCTTCCTTGTTGGGAATGATCTTGATGTGAAGATTCTTCTCCGATTCCAAACGAGATGGATCCGTGAGGGATTCATACCGGATCTTGTCCAAAGCCTGGAAACAGGAAAAAATACACATTAGTGATGTTGTTGTTGTTGTTGTTGTTGTTGTTGTTGTTAACGTTGGCGACTACATCTCCGTCTCCAGGCCCAGGAGCTGCGCCACCTCTACAGGGTTGGTCCATAAGGCTGTTGGGTCCAGGATGGTTGGAAGGTCTGGACAGTTGAACAGGTGGGTTAGTGATCAATGTGATCTATATACTTGTATCTAAAACTCTGCCCCATAAAGTCAAGGAAGTTTGACAACTTTTTAGAATACCACCAAGTTACAAGTAATTCTGTTGGAAGTTATCTGAATCAAGTTGTCTATAACTCCGATTCCAAACGAGATGGATCCGTGAGGGATTCATACCGGATCTTGTCCAAAGCCTGGAAACAGGAAAAAATACACAAGCTAGCCAAGCTGGTTAGGCTGGTTAGGGTCAGCTGTTTTCCTGTTTATAGTCCCACAGCTACACACTATAGTCTACTCTCTGTTTAACGTCTCTTGGTCCTTTGATTCCATTTTACCTGGCGTGAATGCTCCCGGGTTAGTGGCCGGTGGACCCTCATAGAAGTAGCGATCTCCGTACTTGTACCTATAGAAGGCTTCGGCAAACACACATCTGAATGACGGGGAGGATAAAGTACCCCTGATGACAGACTCTAGGAGACCGCCTATGTAATAGTCGATGTCGTTGACTCCACGGTATACTTGTGACAGGCGGGTCACTTGCTGGAAACAGAAAGGGAAACATTCGTAGAAGAAAAAGTCACAGGAGAAATCCTTTACAATTCTTTTTCTTCCTAGCCTTTTCCTGGCTTAAATAGGGTCGACCTTTCTTGTAAGTCTTTTCCAGGCAGCCCTATTCACACATATCTACCAGAAGGAATCCTCCACAATACCAAAGGTAAAAGAATCCCAAAGTCAGTCCCACAAGGTCCACTATGACTTTTTCTAGACTGAGGCTACCCACGCGAAACAGAAAATCGATTGTCTATAATACAGATACAGATTCCAATGTAGAATTCTGAACTGATACTGGATAAAATGTCTTCAGTAGAGAGGAAATCCAAAAAAATAAAACTCTCATTTCAGAAGCAAAATGAGAAATGATGGTTGTCTTGTTAGATTCCAAGCCACCTTCTAGGCAAGTAGAAAAAATACATTTGTCTATAATACAGATACAGATTCCAATGTAGAATTCTGAACTGATACTGGATAAAATGTCTTCAGTAGAGAGGAAATCCAAAAAAAAAAAATAAAACTCTCATTTCAGAAGCAAAATGAGAAATGATGGTTGTCTTGTTAGATCCCAAGCCACCTTCTAGGCAAGTAGAAAAAATACAACAACAAACTACAAGTAATCAACTTGCACCAACAAGTAAGCATTACACTAGACTTCTACACCAGAGGTCCTGGGTTTGATTCTCAGTAAAATCAATGTTTTGTACCTGCAAAAGGGAAAACAAGGGGCAGCCTAAAAAAAAGACCTCCGTTGTAAAAGTGTGTCCAAACATAGTCGATCGACGAGATGAATCTATGTATTTGAGGCAGTGACGGTCTGACTCACCTGTTCCGTTATGAAGCGGTCCTGGTATTGTTGAAGTTGATTGGTCAAACCTCTCAGCGTTGAATCGAACACATCCATGACTTCAAGTATATCTCCCGGATGCTGCATGGTCGAGGAGAACGGGAGCTCTTGGTTCGTGACCCGGCGCTCGTTAACTAACCTAGAAAAAAAAAAACAAACAAGGTACCTACTTCAGAAGTCACGTCCATGGAAAATTGATAGAAAAAGGATGAGCTGTCACAAATGAGCAGTGACCCAGTGTTATTATAGGGTTAGGTTGAACACAAAAAGGAGACAGCCTAATACATAGTTAGCTTAGTTGGTAGTGCGTCTGCCTTGTAAGCGCTAGGACGCGGATTCGATTCCCGCCCGGGGCGGATTCTATCCTAAACGGATAATAAGGTTCGAGCTCGGAACGGCTGGCTTTCTCCTAAATTGTCTTCCTTTTCTCTTCGATTTTGGGACGATAAAGATTGTACCTTGGAATAGCTTTCGCACTACTTCAATGCATATTCTTTTACATCCATGCCTATCCAGGAGCGGAAGATTTCGGTCAGAAAATTTCCGCCCTGGCTGGTATTCGGACCTAGCACCTCCAGGTTGAGAGTCAGTGCTCTTGACCACTCAGCCTTACACTAATGAATTTCTTTAGTGGAAGAGGCTACTGTGACCAACATGGAGAAGCTTCCGCCCTGGCTGGTATTCGGACCTAGCACCTCCAGGTTGAGAGTCAGTGCTCTTGACCACTCAGCCTTACACTAATGAATTTCTTTGGTGGAAGAGGCTACTGTGACCAACATGGAGAAGAGATAGAAGTTTTCCTGTTCAGGACTTACTTGATTGTTCCCGGGATTAGACTGTGCAGACCTCTGAAGGCTCCTGCAGCGAAATCAGCCAAAGTGGACGGGTTAACTTCAGGATCGTAACCTTGGAAATATCCCGAGCTTGTGGGACTCAAACCAACGTCCTTCGTATAACTTTCCCCTGGAAATGAAATTCAAATTGTTATTTCATTCCAAAATTTCATCAGTAGGTAAATGGTTTCTTCAAATTAAACTGACTCCAAGGGCAAGGTAAATAAGTTTTCCTGTTCAGGACTTACTTGATTGTTCCCGGGATTAGACTGTGCAGACCTCTGAAGGCTCCTGCAGCGAAATCAGCCAAAGTAGACGGGTTAACTTCAGGATCGTAACCTTGGAAATACCCCGAGCTTGTGGGACTCAAACCAACGTCCTTCGTATAACTTTCCCCTGGAAATGAAATTCAAATTGTTGTTTCATTACACATTTTCATCAGTAGGTAAATGGTTTCTTCAAATTAAACTGACTCCAAGGGCAAGGTAAACCTAGACTCTTGACGAATGGAGTGTGTCTGAAGCTCTGAAGGCATGTGATGTGTTCCAATATTTCCAACGCACTCGACCCCAATAAAATTGCCAGCCTAGTTAGCTTTTGGAAGGTAGCGTGGCTGCCTTGTAAGCGCTAGGTCACGGGCTTGCGTGGCGAACTGTAGTATCAGGATAAGGTTCGTTCCCAGAAACGCCGGCTTTCTCCTATCCTGCATGTCTTCCTTCTCTCTTCGATTCCGGGACGATAAGACCATAGCAATTATTACAGTTCCCTCTGTCAAAGCTTTTTTTTAAGGCTCCCGGCCCCCCTTACCTATCAGAATGGGTAGCCACTCATTATACACAATATGCTGGAAGCAACCAATCACCAATCTTCTCGCCTCCTGATACACAAGCTCATCTCTGTTTGACCAGCTGGGATTTTGCTGAATCAACTTCTCTGCCACGTAGTTGTGAAACCTCAACCAAACGGTCTGACTGACTGCCAGGTCTAGCTGCTGATTGACACGGATGTCACCTGAACATCGAGGAAGGCACACTCAGTGAACAACAAGAGGAGAGCTAAGAATATACTCTAGTATTAAAAGCCCCGTCATTAAAAATCTTTTAAAGACGTTAGATAAGTCCTTTAAAAAAATCTTTGAAACTCTCAAAATCGTTCCTAAATGCCCGTTCCCACTTATCGGTTGGAAAAAAATCTTGTCGTGTGTAGAGGGAACACTCTCATTTAAATTACATTGCCTATACAGGACATTCTAAAAAAAAATCTGATGAAACTCAAGACAAGTGGGAACGGGCCTTTATACGGAACCCGAGAAGAAACGATTAATCTCAAAAACCTAATGGGCAAATGTATACGAACCGGCATCATAGCAAATGTTTGAGCTCGCGTTGACAGCTCTGAAGGCATGTGATGTGTTCCAATATTTCCAACGCACTCGACCCCAATAAAATTGCCAGCCTAGTTAGCTTTTGGAAGGTAGCGCGGTTGCCTTGTAAGCGCTAGGTCGCGGGTTTGCGTGGCGAACTGTAGTATCAGGATAAGGTTCGTTCCCAGAAACGCCGGCTTTCTCCTATCCTGCATGTCTTCCTTCTCTCTTCGATTCCGGGACGATAAGACCTTAGCAATTATTACAGTTCCCTCTGTCAAAGCTTTTTTTTAATGCTCCCGGTCCCCCTTACCTATCAGAATGGGTAGCCACTCATTATACACAATATGCTGGAAGCAACCAATCACCAATCTTCTCGCCTCCTGATACACAAGCTCATCTCTGTTTGACCAGCTGGGATTTTGCTGAATCAACTTCTCTGCCACGTAGTTGTGAAACCTCAACCAAACGGTCTGACTGACTGCCAGGTCTAGCTGCTGATTGACACGGATGTCACCTGAACATCGAGGAAGGCACACTCAGTGAACAACAAGAGGAGAGCTAAGAATATACTCTAGTATTAAAAGCCCCGTCATTAAAAATCTTTTAAAGACGTTAGATAAGTCCTTTAAAAAAATCTTTGAAACTCTCAAAATCGTTCCTAAATGCCCGTTCCCACTTATCGGTTGGAAAAAAATCTTGTCGTGTGTAGAGGGAACACTCTCATTTAAATTACATTGCCTATACAGGACATTCTAAAAAAAAATCTGATGAAACTCAAGACAAGTGGGAACGGGCCTTTATACGGAACCCGAGAAGAAACGATTAATCTCAAAAACCTAATGGGCAAATGTATACGAACCGGCATCATAGCAAATGTTTGAGCTCGCGTTGACACAGTTCGATGGATCACCGGTGGGCATAAACGTTCGTCCGTTGACTTCTCGAACTCTCAACTTGCCCCGGGACAAACTCCTCAACTCTCGGGCCTTGTCTGGGTGTGATCCGTACATGAACGAAACATCGATGAAGTGGGTGCTTTGGACGATCTGAAATGTGCACGTTTCAACGTCAGTAAAAAAGAAATTTTTCAACCTAATTAGCTTAGTTGCTAGGACGTCTGCCTTGTAAGCGCTGGGCCGCGGGTTTGATTCCCGCCCGGGGCAGATTTTATCCTGAAGGGATATGGTTCGTTATCGGAACGTCTGGCTTTCTGCTATCCTGTCTTCCTTCGCTCTTCGATTTCGGGATGATAAGACCTTAGCAGTTACAGTTCCTTGTATCAAACCTCTTAAAAAATTACTGACATACCGGTTGCAGTGCCCCAACGGAACAGTTGATGGCCAAACTTCGCTTGTACTCGAGACATCGTCTATTGAACTGAGAGTAGAAATCGTCATTGGAAGGGATGAGAATCGGGCGACAATTGCCTGAGGTGGATCTCACTCGGTCTCCCGAGTCGGAGCAACATTTTGGTCCTAGGGAAACACAAAGTAGATCCAGATGTAAATTGTCTGACAAGGTGACGTTAAATTGTCTGGCAGGGTGACGTTAACTTGTCTGGCTAGGGGACGTTAAACTGTCTGGCTAGGGGACGTTAAACTGTCTGGCTAGGGGATGTTAAACAGAGAGTAGACTAGTGTCTAGCTGTGGGATTATAAACAGGAGAACAGCTGACAATCGGTGGACAAAGCGGCCGCCTACAGGGCTTGCAAAAAGTTTCACAAAAAAAAAGTCCAATATTTTCGTACACTTTATACCTACCTACCTTTCAGAGGGCATGTAGAAAGACTGCAACTGCATCTTGACGATTCTGTCCGATCCAATACAGATGATTTGGGACAGAAACACTTTCTTGATGGCATCCAGTTGGGCTGAAATCAAATTATACAGGGCAGCGGTACTTTTGGAGTTTGGTGGTTCGAGTCCAGGTCAAGTCAGAAAATTTATCTAGGTGTAATAATCTAATAATTGAGCCTGCGACCTAGCGCTTATTTTAAGGCAGACGCGCTACCCTCCAAGCTAACTAGACTGAGAAGAAGAACAGGAACCAAAGGAAAAGCACAGATTCTCATGATTGACTACGGTTCGAGGCGGGCCAAGTAATATTGGCTAGAGCTAGAGACCATCAACCAGAGAAATGTTTGACAGCTAGATGTTCTTCCCAGTCATTGGTTAAACTCTTATAGAATTCTCCATATTCCTCCTGACTAATATCATCAGGGTTTCTTGTCCACAGAGGTTTGGTTTTGTTTAGTTCTTCATCCTCTGTGTACTTCTCTTTGATTGTTTTCTTCTTTTTCTTTTCCTTCTCTGGTTTATCAGCATCTGCATCTTCACCTTCATCTTCTAGTTTGGGAGTCTTGTCTTCCTCTTTCTCTTCTTCCTTCTTCTCTTCCTCCTCGTCCTCACTCAGTTCCTTTTCTCTTTCCTTCTCTACCAGGAGCTTGATGGGATAACCGATGAACTGGGAATGTTTCTTCACAATCTCCTTGATTTTCTTCTCTTCAATATATTCTGCCTGGTCTTCCTTCATATGGAGTACAATCTTGGTCCCTCTGCCAAGAGGTTCAGAGTTGTCGGGTTTAATAGTGAAGGATCCTCCGGCTGAAGACTCCCAGATGTATTGCTCATCATCATTGTGTTTGGATGTCACTGTCACTTTGTCAGCAACCAGATATGCAGAGTAGAACCCACAGGATAGAGAAAACTAACCATTCCGATTATAAACCTAATCTCTCTAACCATGTTTAATTGGCTCGTCCTGAACCGCAGTCCACCATTATTGTGAGGACTTATTCTTAAAAGCAGAGAGAACCCTTTGAAAACTGCCAGCTAGGCTGGTTAGGGTTAACTGTTCTCCTTCCTGTTTAGCTCTAGCCAATATTACTTGGCCCGCCTCGAACCGTAGTCAACCATGAGAATCTGTGCTTTTCCTTTGGAGCATGATAAACCTTTTGTAACCTCCAGCTAGCCAAGCTGGTTAGGCTGGTTAGGGTCAGCTGTTTTCCTGTTTATAGTCCCACAGCTACACACTATAGTCTACTCTCTGTTTACCGTCCCTTGGTCCTTTGATTCCATTTTACCTGGCGTGAATGCTCCCGGGTTGGTGGCCGGTGGACCCTCATAGAAGTAGCGATCTCCGTACTTGTACCTATAGAAGGCTTCGGCAAACACACATCTGAATGATGGGGAGGATAAAGTACCCCTGATGACGGACTCCAGGAGACCGCCTATGTAATAGTCGATGTCGTTGACTCCACGGTATACTTGTGACAGGCGGGTCACTTGCTGGAAACAGAAAGGGAAACGTTCGTAGAAGAAAAAGTCACAGGAGAAACCCTTTACAATTCTTTTTCTTCCGACAGGCGGGTCACTTGCTGGAAACAGAAAGGGAAACATTCGTAGAAGAAAAAGTCACAGGAGAAATCCTTTACAATTCTTTTTCTTCTTAGCCTTTTCCTGGCTTAAATAGGGTCGACCTTCCTTGTAAGTCTTTTCCAGGCAGCCCTATTCACACACCTGTGTACCAGAAGGAATCCTGCACAATACCAAAGGTAAAAGAATCCCACGGAAAAAGTCAGTCCCACAAGGTCCACTATGACTTTTTCTAGACTGAGGCTACCCGCGCGAAACAGAAAATCGACTGTGGACTCTGTGGAGTTATTCCACAATCCATAACTCCCAACCCTAGGATTTTTGGGGTGTGAGAAAACACCATCTAAAGCTGTGTCCACACATAGTCGACGCCGTCGATCGATGTCAACTGAAACCGTCCAATGCCTCGACAACATCGATTCACCTCGTCGATGGACGGCGCGGCGTCGAACGATAAGTGTGAAGGGATTTAAAGGAAATTTAGCTGAAAGTGCTCTTACCTCCGAGTCCATAAAGTCGTTCAGGTCTCCAAACGACCGGACCGTAGAGAGGCCACATAGTTCCCTATAGTCCACATAGGGTCGCAGGCCGTAATCACGGCCCCTCTGAATATCCCTGGCCGCCAGGTCATCCCCAAACTCCCCCCGCAGGCCGCGTGTTGGTACGGCTGCGTCAATCAGGAAGTTGGTCATCTGTGGACGAAGAAGAGAAATGAGGTTTGGGGCCACAAAGAGAGTTCAAACTCGGCTTCGACTCTCGGATAAGCAATCTGATTGGCTAAAATGGTCATCCCCAAACTCCCCCCGCAGGCCGCGTGTTGGTACGGCTGCGTCAATCAGGAAGTTGGTCATCTGTGGACGAAGAAGAGAAATTAGGTTTGGGGCCACAAAGAGAGTTCAAACTCGGCTTCGACTCTCGGATAAGCAATCTGATTGGCTAAAACAGATATAGTCTTCCCGATATGGAAGAGAGCAGGGCCGTATTCTGGGGGGTGGGGCGAGGAGGCCCGGGCCCTCCCCTCGAGCTCAATTTTTCTCCCTCACAGTAGGTCAGGCACTAAATGGTACATTGATGACCAGTGTCCCCAGAGGAAAATCAATCGTGCCGGAAGGCGCGCGAACGTCAAGAGTCCGAAGCGCCGCCCGGCCTATACATATATTGTATCTAACTTTGGTGCCGGAAGGCGCGCGAACGTGAAGAGTTCGAAGCGCCGCCCGGCCTATACAAATACTGTATACAAACTTTTAATTCAGCCGCTTGTGAAACTGACCCACTCGATTATACTAATTCTAACGCACTTCTAGTCGGACTAGGAGGATGCGGTTTTCACCATTGTGGATGCCTTATTTTTTCAACATTATGGGAATAGTGAAGTACTTAATCAGTTTCCAAGTTGTGAACCTGTTAATAATAAATTAATCAGTTTCCCGAAAGGAAAATCCAAAGGAAAAGCACAGATTCTCATGATTGACTACGGTTCGAGGCGGGCCAAGTAATATTGGCTAGAGCTAGAGACCATCAACCCCCCTTGGTGCAGCTACACCGCTACTACAACAACCAGATAACAATTATGTGCGTCTAATACCACCTGCACTATATCAATTATCAATATGTTTGTCAATAATGCGCTATTCATAGAGTGTCAATACATAATAAATTATATTGCCAATACAAACAGATTTACAATATTTATATTTATCTTTCCTATGAAAGAATATTATACCCACTGATACTACAGTATTGACATGAAACTCACGACAAGCGACAAGTGGGAACGGGCCTCGAGGCGGTATACCTGTTCGTTTCTTAACGCTTTGACTGCCACTCTATTTTTGGCTTTTTATTTCCTATGCTGTCAGCAATTTTTGGTCCCATTCACTATGATTTGACAGATTTACAATATTTATATTTATCTTTCCTATGAAAGAATATTATACCCACTGATACTACAGTATTGACATGAAACTCACGACAAGTGGGAACGGGCCTCGAGGCGGTATACCTGTTCGTTTCTTAACGCTTTGACTGCCACTCTATTTTTTGGCTTTTTATTTCCTATGCTGTCAGAAATTTTTGGTCCCATTCACTATGATTTACCCTAAGCTTTTACATATATGCGGCAGTGAAGAGTAGTAGATACCGCATATAGTATG
The DNA here is from genome assembly GCF_000475195.1 of Diaphorina citri. Lineage (NCBI taxonomy): Eukaryota > Metazoa > Arthropoda > Insecta > Hemiptera > Psyllidae > Diaphorina > Diaphorina citri. The sequence goes on along the minus strand of NW_007380232.1, from coordinate 2,866 downwards.
TAGATACGACATGTACGAGCCTAAGGCAAATCATGGTGAATGGGACCGAAAATTGCTGACAGCATAGGAAATAAAAAGCCAAAAATAGAGTGGCAGTCAAAGCGGTAAGAAACGAACAGGTATACCGCCTCGAGGCCCGTTCCCACTTAGGTAGTGTAGGTACATATATCGCCAGGTTTACACATGACAGGGAAGAGCGTCTGGCTAGGGGACTATAAACAGGGAGAAGAACAGCTAACTCTAACCAACCTAGCTAGCTGGGAGTTTCAAAGGGTTCTCCCTGCTTTTAAAGAAGAAGTAGCATAGGAAATAAAAAGCCAAAAATAGAGTGGCAGTCAAAGCGTTAAGAAACGAACAGGTATACCGCCTCGAGGCCCGTTCCCACTTAGGTAGTGTACATATTATATCGCCAGGTTTACTCATGACAGGGAAGAGCGTCTGGCTAGGGGACTATAAACAGGGAGAAGAACAGCTAACCCTAACCAGCCTAGCTAGCTGGGAGTTTCAAAGGGTTCTCCCTGCTTTTAAAGAAGAAGTACAAGTCCTCACGATGGTTGAGTACGGTTCAGGACGAGCCAATTAAACATGGCTAGAGACCATCACCCTGGTGTATGGCAGATACAAAAAGATATCTTTTCTTTACTCTGCCAACAATATTCGGCGAAAGCTAAAACCCCTACAACCAATTAAACATGGCTAGAGACCATCACCCCGGTGTATGGCAGATACAAAAAGATATCTTTTCTTTACTCTGCCAACACTATTCGGCGAAAGCTAAAGCCCCTACAACAAAACATGACAGTGAAGGTGCTCACCTGTGGATTCTTGAGGATTCAGAGTGATGTCATGCGCCACGAGCTGAGAAAACTCGAGATACATTCTGGTGTGAACGTCGGAAATATTGCGATCCGGCAGGAAGACTCGACTCAGCACGCGGGCGTTCGGGAGTGGACTCGCGTCGACTTGGGATACTCGGTACGAACTGACACCTGAAACCAAAAGGCGAAATTATTATTATTATTATTATTATTATTATTATTATTATTATTATTATTATTATTATTATTATTATTATTATTATTATAGAGTTGTGTAAAAAAAAAAAAAAAAAAAAAAAAAAAGTGAAAAAGCTCTGCTTTACCACAAAGAATTTGAGATTTGATTGATTATTATTATTTTTGAGAGGTTTGACAGAAGGAACTATAACAGCGCGCAGAGAAGATATAGTCTTCCCGATATGGAAGAGAGCAGGGCCGTATTCTGGGGGGTGGGGCGAGGAGGCCCGGGCCCTCCCCTCGAGCTCAATTTTTCTCCCTCACAGTAGGTCAGGCACTAAATGGTACATTGATGACCAGTGTCCCCAGAGGAAAATCAATCGTGCCGGAAGGCGCGCGAACGTCAAGAGTCCGAAGCGCCGCCCGGCCTATGAATAATTATATTGTATCTAACTTTCGTGCCGGAAGGCGCGCAAACGTGAAGAGTTTGAAGCGCCGCCCGGCCTATACAAATACTGTATACAAACTTTTAATTCAGCCGCTTGTGAAACTGACCCACTCGATCATACTAATTCTAACGCACTTCTAGTCGGACTAGGAGGATGCGGTTTTCACCATTGTGGATGCCTTATTTTTTCAACATTATGGGAATAGTGAAGTACTTAATCAGTTTCCAAGTTGTGAACCTGTTGATAATAAATTAATCAGTTTCCCGAAAGGATTGAACAAAAGCCTGCCGGAAGCCAAGCCTGCCGGAAGGCGCGCGAACGTCAAAAGTTGGAAGGCCTATACAGGGTGTATCACAAAGGTGTATACGTATACCATACTCACCATCCTCGTAGTAAGGCCGCATGAGTCGTACATGCGCCGTGTCCACAGCACCCCACCAAGGCCGTCTCAGATTATTGCACGTTCCATCCAGGGTCCTATATTTGGTTCGCCTGTTGCACTGCGGGGCCTGCGAGGCGAAACATTGGTCCGCTATATTCTGATCCGCCTCCGGTTGGGCTTTGAACTTGTTAATGCGGGGTTTGCAGAGGCCGGAGGCCTGGTCCGGACGGCCGGAGGACGGGTCCGGACGGCCATAAGTCTCTCGAGAACCGGAGGTTTCCGTTCGGCCATATTCCCTCGATTCCCGAGAGTTCCTGTTGTACCCGTAACTTGACGAGTAGGAGGATTGTCGGTATCTGGTCCCGTAGCCGCGGACTTCTGGTTCTCGCTCAGGGTTTGCCTGGCGCTCGTAAACTCTGTTATCCTCGTGCTGAAAATGTGAGAGATTTCTTTTGATTAGACTTACTTTATCATGGACACTCGTTGCTATCTTGAAAGCCCAGAAGAGGTTAGGTAGTAGAACAGCCGCGGTACTTAGACAGTAATAGTACACAGAAAAAAAGAAGTAAGATTTCTACTGAATTTTCTGCCTGATACTTCCTCCTTAGGCCGGCCATTCACCATCAGGCAGACCTGACCTGGCAGGTCTGCCTGATAGGAACGGCAGCAATAAGTCTCTCGGGCGATCTGTCAGGTCTACCTGATAGAGTCAGTTCTACCTAATAGTGTGTGTGCTCATCAGGTATCATATAGACCTGACATTCGGATCTTTTCAGCCGTACCTGTGAAGCTACATAACTAGGCTGGCTTCAAAATAGTTAAAAGTAATATGTACCTACATACTAGTTTTTGTATGCAAAAAATACACACAAAAAAGTGAGTGTAAAGTACGAGTCACTATAATAAAGTTCATTACCTGAGGATCTTCCAGAGTGAATCCAGATGACAGGAGAGAGGTTTCGAAGAGAAGATTGACTAGATCCTTGACAGCCTTATCGTTCTTATCAGCATCTGCTTTCTGTCGCAATGTCTCCACAATG
>NW_007380231.1:15587-27796 GCF_000475195.1 Diaphorina citri | reverse complement strand
TTCTGTTTTTAGGTAAGACAAACTTTGTGTCGTTATTATGGATTTTGGGCAGCAGGATAGGTTTTGAGGTGGGTAAGTTTTGCTACTAGATAACTACTAGCTACTAGATAACTACTAACTACTAGGTAACTAATAACTACTAGGTAACTACTAACTACTAGGTAACTACTAACTACCTACTAGATAACTACTAACTACTAGATAACTACTAGCTACTAGATAACTACTAACTACTAGGTAACTAATAACTACTAGGTAACTACTAACTACTAGGTAACTACTAGCTACTAGGTAACTACTTGTAGAATACTTTGCGCGCGGGATGACGGATCAGTTTCTAGGCTTAAGCTCTTATCACACCCGGCGTTGTTCGTTGACCCCATTCAGGGCTATGAGTGTATTTTAGAATATCGACTTCCACCGGCCGGGGCCGAGGCCCACCGCACCGCCCGTTCGCGTGTGCGGTGGTCAGTAGCATTGTTTATCGTTTTCTGTAGCTGTCTATTTGGTCGTGCGCGCGAGTTTCATCTCGATCGCGCACCCATCGCTTTTAGCGTCACTGGCTCAGCTCTGACCGTGCGCTCTCTGCGCAACGCCGTATTGTGTCAATCATGTGAGGCAAGCGGCCTGGAAAACTCGGCCAGTAGTTTCCAGGCAGCCCCATTCAGGGGGATCTGGTCTAGAGGGATTTCGCCACCAACTGTCAGGCCTAAGGCTAGCATGGCATCATTTCTCTTATCCTCGTATCGAGGGCATGTCTGTATTCTGTGCCCGCTAAATACTCTCTAAAAATCCGCTAAATACTCTCTAAAAATCCGCTAAATACTAAGTCCGGTTAAGGAAAAACCACTGAACTGTTGAAAAGTCGGTACCTTCTTTTCCTTTTAAGTGACAACATTTTGCATTAAAAAGGGGGGAAATCATTTATTAAGGACGCTAATATTCACTGGGCATTTGTGAAAAATCGTAAATGAGTATCTAGACCTCTCTAATGTATTGTAACATCAAAAGTACTCCAAAAGGGTACCTAACTTTTACACTTCACATGAATGTACCTACAGATTTTCAACATAGCCCTATAATAATAATAATAATAATATGTAGGTATTATTGTTATTTTTTTTCCACATGTCTAATCCATCTCACATCATAATCTCTCCCCACAACACAAAGCGAAGCAACAAGGGTCTTGGTCAGAACCTGGACGGGCTCGAAATGTGTCAATCAATCTCGATAATTTTGATGGATACCTACGTCCAATCCAATATGTTTCATGTTTTTTACTTCTTCTTTTTCTTTTCATCTTCTCCTTCTTCTTCGTCTTCTTTTGTTCTTTTGCTTCTTCTTCTTCTTCTTCTTCTTCTTCTTCTTCTTCTTTTTCTTCTTCTTCTTCTTCTTCTTCTTCTTCTTCTTCTTCTAACTTTTATTCTTTTTCTTGCTCTTCCTTTTCTTCTTCTGCTAATTCTTGGCCTTCTTCGTCATTTTCTTGCTCCTTTTCAACTTTGTTGGGGGTATTCTTTTACTTTTTCCATTACTTTTTTTCTTCTCTCTTTCATGTTAATATTGACAAAGGTTTCAAATCAAGTGGTGGGCTGTCGAGTGGTTTTGAAAGGTGCGTTGTGTTGGCAAGACGTCACTTTCTGATCATATGTATATTTTGTTGTATTGATGTGTAAACCCTCCTTTCATTCATCTGAAGTATTACATGTGTTCGTAACATGTTTGAATTACATGGGTTTGTTACATGTTCAGATGGTTTCCCGCCCCTTGTATAACTGCAGTTGAAGTTTCAAATGTAGAGGGTGGGAAATTCTGATGGACACGTTCATTGAATTGTTCCAGAAGTAGACCTTATTATACATTGTTTTTATTGTTTATTAATTTTCATTGATTTGTTGGATAAGTAGACCGTTTTACATTGTTTTGTTTCCATTGAGATCTTTGTTTTGAAACTCTCTGTGTATAGGTCAAATCTATTGGATTAACCTGAGAAGTAGACCTTTTTACATTGTTTAATCCATATTGAAATCTCTGTCTTGAAACTATCTTCTCTCTATAGGTCAATTCTTGAAACATTTGCAGTCACATTTGCAGTCACTTTTTTTGGACCGATTGCCCTAAAAAAACTTGGTATAGGTAGGCGCTTACGCTTATGTACCTTAAGCTTTAAAACCTTTTTGTGTCATGAATTTTCTTTAATATTTGTAGGCATTAAAATGAATTTGAACCCCAAATCTCACGCCAGTCGCCTTCAAAACCATCGGAACATTATTAGATTTGAATTTGACGAAGATTGGGTTGTAGGAGGCGAACTGCTTTAATTTGTAACATTTGTTTGAATGGTTTTGTTTTACTTTGAGATCTCTGTTTGCTGTTTGTTTGTTTGTTTTATGGGTCAAATCTTGTTTTGAGTCTCTTTACTGGACAGATTGACTGTAAACTTGGTACACTTGTGTATCTTGCTTTCTTGGATGACAATTATTGATATTGTAATAGGACAATAGGATATTCGCCAACAAAACCACTTGGAAGGTGGCTGAATAAAATCATCCAAGATTAATCTTTTTTTTTTATATTTCCTTGTTTCCTATTCCGCCTGCTTCAAGGACTCCTTGGGTCCCTCTTCTTCGCCTTCTTTTTCTTCTTCTTCTTCTTCTTTGTCTTTTTCCTCTTCTTCCTTCTATAATTTTTCAAAGAAGTGCCCTTTTTTTGGCCATTTTCTTCTTTTCTTTCAAGTCTACTTTGTAACTTTTTAAATATTTTGTAAATGTATGTTTGTAAATAAATCAATGCAAGTTGACAACTTTCACATCATGTTCGTCAGGATTGAAGAAAACGCAAAGGAAAAATTAATAAAAATACGATCATCTTTAGCAATGCTGTGGTGGTAGGAAGTCAGATTTTAATTTTTTAATAAAAACTCACAAGGATTTTTCGGGGATAATACCGGGATAATTTACAATGATGATTTCATAGGGGATATCACAGGGATGTTGCACATTGGGATTAAAAGCTCAATAGGGATTTGGACACGAGACCTCTCTGTGTTTATGTTTATTATGAATGACTTATAGTTTTGTTGTTTGTTGTTGTTGTTATTTTGGGCAGCACTCAGCCTTGTGATGCACGAAGCGACAAGAAAAGAATTTTGTCTCGTCCCATGAAAAATTTTAGAGATTAGACAGGACTTTGTCTCGTCTTGAAGATCTTGAAATGGATCCACCCTGGTATCTTCAGATCTTGAACAGTTTTATAGGAAAGGAGGAGACTAGCAGAAGCTTCAGAAATCAATAAAAATCTAATGATTCTAATATTTCTATTGATTTTGAATTTAGAGTAGGAGAGGCTTTAGAAGTCAATAAAAATCTATTGATTCTATTGATTTTATATATCAAGAAACAAAAATTAAAGAATTTCTTCGAATATTTTGTTCTCCATTGAATCAGAAATTCTTTAGATTTTGTTACGCCCATTTCTCTCTCTCTTTCTCTCTCTCTCTCTCTGTGTGTGTGTGTGTGTGTGTGTGTGTGTGTGTGTGTGTGTGTGTGTGTGTGTGTGTGTGTGTGTGTGTGTGTGTGTGTGTGTGTGTGTGTGTGTGTGTGTGTGTGTGTGTGTGTGTGTGTGTGTGTGTGTGTGTGTGTGTGTGTGTGTGTGTGTGTGTGTGTGTGTGTGTGTGTGTGTGTGTGTGTGTGTGTGTGTGTGTGTGTGTGTGTGTGTGTGTGTGTGTGTGTGTGTGTGTGTGTGTGTGTGTGTGTGTGTGTGTGTGTGTGTGTGTGTGTGTGTGTGTGTGTGTGTGTGTGTGTGTGTGTGTGTGTGTGTGTGTGTGTGTGTGTGTGTGTGTGTGTGTGTGTGTGTGTGTGTGTGTGTGTGTGTGTGTGTGTGTGTGTGTGTGTGTGTGTGTGTGTGTGTGTGTGTGTGTGTGTGTGTGTGTGTGTGTGTGTGTGTGTGTGTGTGTGTGTGTGTGTGTGTGTGTGTGTGTGTGTGTGTGTGTGTGTGTGTGTGTGTCGATTGTACATGTAGGTAGTGGTAGGTACATAGTTTAGGTGTCAGAAGGTTGACGGGTTCAAACCTCGCTGCTAACCACAATTCTCACGCCGATGATGAAAAAGAAGAAGAAACAAGAAGAAGAAAGAAGAAGCGGGTAACCAAACTAATGGTTTTTGCATTTTAAATTAGCTACCACCGAATTTTTTTCTCAAGAATGTTGATATCTTTGGGATCGCTTAGGGTCGTATCTCGTATTCCTCCGTTTAGGCTATAGGTTTAAACTGTTATAAGTTATAGATATGTTTAAGGTTTTATAGGTCCTACCTATCTTTCCAGGTCCTATCTATGTTCCATCTATAATGATCGGTAGAGGACCAGAGGGTAGCCAGATTCGGTGAACTATTCATCATCCTTTGAGTTAATGGTTCTTCTTCGACACTTCTCCGGTTTGGTATCAGATTGATGAGAAAAAAATTTGTTTTTTCGGGGTCTTGGGTGCGAAGGGCCGTGGCATTCCAAAATTTTAATGATACCTAGGTAGTTTTTTTTTTACATTATTTTAATTCCAAATTTTGCATTTTAGTTTGTGATAAATTGAACCTTCTTTTACTAATTTTTATTTGTTTTCTTCTGTTTTTAGGTAAGACAAACTTTGTGTCGTTATTATGGATTTTGGGCAGCAGGATAGGTTTTGAGGTGGGTAAGTACCTACCTATTTTATGAACTGAATCAAACCTTATGTCAACAGAAAATAAGGAAATAGAAAGGTAAACAAAGGCGAATGAGAAGAAGAAGGAGAAGAAGACGAAGAAGAAGAAGATAAAAAAGAAGGAAAAGGAGAAAAAGAAGACAAGACATGTATTTTTCTCTGCTGATGTTCTTCGTAAAATTGCTTCTTAAAAGAAGAACATGAAATCATAAAAAAAATACATTACTATCCTTCCTACAGGGTATAGGATAAGGAAAGTAAAGAGAATACACAACACCAATGATGGAAGACGAAAGAAGAAGATAAAAAAGAAGGAAAAGGAGAAAAAGAAGACAAGAAGAATAGACAAGACATATATTTTTCTCTGCTGATGTTCTTCGTAAAATTGCTCCTTAAAAGAAGAACATGAAATCATAAAAAAATACATTACTATCCTTCCTACAGGGTATAGGATAAGGAAAGTAAAGAGAATACACAACACCAATGATAAAAACAACAAAACAATAACTCAAAAACTTCAACAGTACAACACCAACATAACTCAATAACTCGTTATTAAAAACTTTTTCCCGAATTCTTCATCTCATTAAATCCTTTAACCCCAATACAAACAGGGAAGAGGGTTGAAATGGAATATGTGTAATAAATTTAAATAAACTTGCCAAGGAATAGTAAATAATTCAGTGTTTTTGAGGGAATAATATTATTTCATCTCATTAAATCCTTTAACCCCAATACAAACAGGGAAGAGGGTTGAAATGGAATATGTGTAATAAATTTAAATAAACTTGCCAAAGAATAGTAAATAATTCAGTGTTTTGAGGGGATAATATGTGATTTTATTCATTGTTTTTGAGGGGTCTCCTTTGCTCCTCAAATGAATTTGAACCCCAAATCTCACGCCAGTCGCCTTCAAAACCATCGGAACATTATTAGATTTGAATTTGACGAAGATTGGGTTGTGGGAGGCGAACTGCTTTAATTTGTAACATTTGTTTGAATGTTCTTCGCCTTATTCTTTTTCTTCTTCTTCCTTCTAATTCTTCAAAGAAGTGCCCTTTTTTTTGGCCATTTTCTTCTTTTCTTTCAAGTCTACTTTGTAACTTTTTGAATATTTTGTAAATGTACCTTATACCCTATGAGCCCAGGGCCCCAGGGGCCTTATCTCTTTGGAACCCCAAGTCATACCCCTTATAACCCCAGGACCTTATGAGCTCGAGGCCGTACCCCTTCTGACCTCGGGCCTGTGGTTTAATACAGACATAGTACCATGGTAGGAGAGGTATCTATAATCTGCGTTCTAGACAGAGGTCAAACCTTTACAACGAGTCTGTTATGGGATTATCACTCGGGATCGATCTCTATCTACAGGGTGACCCAAGAGGAAAAGTGACACATCCACTGAAATTGGTGGAGATGGCTGAGTTACATTTTTTTTTTTAAAGAAGTTTGATAGAGGGAACTGTAACTGCTAAGGTCTTATCGTCCCCAGAATTGAAGAGAGAAGGAAGAGAGGATGGGAAAACTCCAGCCGTTCCGAGAACGAACATTATCCCATCAGGATAAAATCCTCCCCGGGCGGGAATCGAACCCGCGGCCTAGCGCTTAAGACACAAAGTTAATCATTATGGATTTATTATCGATCCACAGCAGGGAGAACTCCCTAAAGGCCCCATCTTTTTGCAACATCCTGTATTAAGATACAAAGTTCAGTATTTTGTCTGCTGCTCTCAAGGATCCAGCAAGAAATTCATCCAATATATAAAACGCCATGATAACATTTCATGCTACATATTACTATGATATCTATACCTATATACTATGAAATCTGTGGATTATACATACGACTTATATTCTAATGCTAGTAGTGAAGAGCCCACGAGAAGAAGGATGACAAGGGGCCCAAATTTTCAAGTGCTTATTTATACTGCTCGCAGAGGACTCAAAAGTTCTTTTGCTCCATCAGTAGGCCACTACTATTTTTTTTTTTTTTTTTTTTTTTTTTTTTTTTAAGAGGTTTGATAGAGGGAACTGTAACTGCTAAGGTCTTATCGTCCCCAAAATTGAAGAGAGAAGGAAGAGAGGATAGGAAAACTCCAGCCCCTCCGAGAACGAACATTATCCCATCAGGATAAAATCCTCCCCGGGCGGGAATCGAACCCGCGGCCTAGCGTTTAAGACACAAAGTTAATCATTATGGATTTATTATCGATCCACAGCAGGGAGAACTCCCTAAAGGCACCATCTTTTTGCAACATCCTGTATTAAGATACAAAGTTCAGTATTTTGTCTGCTGCTCTCAAGGATCCAGCAAGAAATTCATCCAATATATAAAACTACATGATAACATTCATGCTACATATTACTATGATATCTATACCTATATACTATGAAATCTGTGGGTTATACATACGACTTATATTCTAATGCGAGTAGAAGTGAAGAGCCCACGTGAAGAAGGGTGACAATGGGCCCAAGTGCTTATTTATACTGCTCGCAGAGGACTCAAAAGTTCTTTTGCTCCATCAGTAGACCACTACTATTATTCAGGTCAGATTCTCAAATTATATTGAGGATGAAATTCTGTACCTCGGCTGAGATTGAACCCACGTCCTTCTGTTTACCAGGTGGGCGTCTTGACCAATACACCACCAAGGCACTAAGTGATAGTGTTTAGCGCCAGAAATTCAGAGATGGAGGGTGGATTCACCAATATTTTTTCGTCCTTAGAGGGCCTGTTAAGCTAACAGCCTGTTAAGTTCTATTTGATTTGTATAGGCTTAACAGGCTGTTAGGAGTTAAAAAGAAGGTTGGTCAAATCCGCCATGAACCCTCAATCTTCTTTCCAGTGGGCTGTTCACGTGTTATACATGATTATCATTTATATTTGCTATAGAACCAGTTTCTGTCCCTATTAAACCATTATTCTAGGTAGTAATAAGAATATCATAACCACATTAGATCTTACTGATATGAATGTCTCTAAGGGGATAAATGGTCTACTCTGTTCTTGCTAAAGCTTAATACATAAGGGATATAATCAAATTTGGAAGAAGAGAACGCTTGACAGGGCTAAACAGGGAGTATTATACTAGCCTAAATTTAACTTGCGAAGGGCATCCACAAAACCAAATGTCAGTAAAAAGCAATCATCACCCTAGTTAGGGCTGATTGAGAGGCTGACGAAAAACGCCGACACCATCTGTATCATAACCACATTAGATCTTACTGATATGAATGTCTCTAAGGGGATAAATGGTCTACTCTGTTCATGCTAAAGCTTACATAAGGGATAAAATCAAATTTGGAGGAAGAGAACGCTTGACAGGGCTAAACAGGGAGTATACTAGCCTAAATTTAACTTGCGAAGGGCATCCACAAAACCAAATGTCAGTGAAAAGCAATCACCCTAGTTAGGGCTGATTGAGAGGCTGAGGAAAAACGCCGACCCCGTCTGTAGGTACACTGGAAAAGGCGAAGAAGAAGGAGAAGAAGAAGAAGAAGAAGAAGAAGAAGAAGAAGAAGAAGAAGAAGAAGAAGAAGAAGAAGAAGAAGAAGGAAGAGGAAGAGGAGGAGGAGGCTTAAAGAATTTTTGATAGAGGGAATTGTAACTGCTGAGGTCTTATCGTCCCGAAATGGAAGAGAGGAACATCAATAATAATCTAAGCTTAATATAATAAGTTCAAGTTTTGTAAAAAAGAATAAAATGGAATAAAAAGTGGAAAGTGGAAAATCAATGCTGTTAAATGCCTCTTTGAGAATTCCCGTTTGTTGTTCCAACAGTAAATATTTACCATGTAATAAACACTCCCCTACCCTCTATATGGATTTTACCCCTCCTTTTGTAACGTAACCCTACAATGAACCACTCCATCCTAACACCCTTCTTTCTTATAAAGTCCTCATTACACTCTATTCTATTCTATTCTATTCTATTCTATTCTATTCTATTCTATTCCACTCTATTCTATTCTATTCTGTTCTATTCTATTCTACCAGGTCAGCCACTGTATAAGGAGCCCCTTTGTCTGGTCCCCTCTGCCTCTTCTCAAATCTTGGAGCCCTTTTTTAGGGCCTCTTAGGGCCCTCGATTGAGATTTGATTCGTTTCCGAGAAAATAACTGTTTATACTCTGAAGTTTGTAAGAAAATATCGGAATTTTTTATGGAATATGGTGTCTTTTTGATGTGACGAGTTTTGACATCTCCACCAATTTTGGTGGAGATGTCAAAACTACAGGGGGAAAAAACAAGATATATTTTTCAATACCAACTGAGAAATCGTTCCTCAACGGAATCGACTGTAGCTGATGAGTCTTTCCTTCTTCTTTTTCTTTTCTTAATTAGACGTAGACATTTTAGAACTCCTAACAAAGAGTAAAGTCTCTACTCCTTCAAAAAGGATCTCAAGGAGCGAAGAGACCAGGAAGGAGGTTTATTGTATTTTAAGGATAGAATAATATTTGAGCTCTGCAAATATTTATTCCTTTTCCACTTCCATTCAATGAAGCCTTTAACCATTGTATTGTAAAACAGATTCTGTTGTGGAGACTTTTTCATGCCGGAGCTTTTCTTTTTAATGGGCCTCTGAGCTTTTTCTCAAAATCCGGAGCCAGAAATGCCAGATTTGAGATTTCAAAGGCCTAAGGGTATTTTCAAAGACCAGGCCCAAATTAAAAAATAATAATAATAATAAAAAATCAATTTCGGATCTTCTTTTATTGAGCTTTTCCTGGCCAAATTGGGCCTTTTTCTTTAGTTTTTTTGGGGCTTGAAGGTCTACTTCAAATGTCATTTCTTGGGTTGAAATTCTTAATTCTATGATTGCTCTATCACTAGTATAGTTCAGTGATCTGAAGAACAAAGAAGAAAAGGGCTTTTACAGCGTACAACTCTTTTTGCAGGCTACCTAACGCTATGACCCCCAAAAAGGTTGAACATTTGTCCTTTAAAAACCCCAAGAGCCTTGTATTTTTTTGACATTAGATATTGGGCTACCCTGTATTTATTTTAATGAAATACATTCAAGGGTGGGAGTGTAAGTGAGAGGGATTTTCAATGTATATCACACACGAGCGGCTTTCCCAAATGGACCTATTATTGCTTTTGCTTCATTTGAAAACCTCATTGATTTACTTTCTGTGCATTCTATACTAAGAAGTTAATAATATACTAACCTTATTGAACGAACCTCACAATTTTGTTAAAAAGTTCCTCACTCCAACTAAAAATAGTTTTCTTCTTCTTCTTTTTCGAATACTCTGGAATACCAGTAAAAAATAGTTTTAAAAAAAGCCAGCCTAGGTCTAAGCGTTAGGTCACGGGTTCGTTCTCAGAACGGCTGGCTTTCTCCTATCCTGTCCTCTTCCATTATTTGATCTCGGCACGATAAGACTTCCGTTATCACAGTTCCCTCTATCAAACCTCTTCACAGCCTAGGTCTAAGCGTTAGGTCACGGGTTCGTTCTCAGAACGGCTGGCTTTCTCCTATCCTGTCCTCTTCCATTATTTGATCTCGGTTCTCGGCACGATAAGACTTCCGTTATCACAGTTCCCTCTATCAAACCTCTTCAAAAAGTGCACCTTTTTCTTCGGAATTGTTTTGGCCATAACTAACGGTAGTGTTTTTATAAATTACCCATAGAATGTCTAATATGAATTGGTAAACAATATTACCAAATTTCTATTGTTATCTTTATCAACATCAGTTATCAAATATGTATCTCAAATCCGCTCTGATTAGAATCTCCCACTTCCGCAAAAACCTAAATAGATTTGATATCTATTTCGGTTTTTCGGATCCACAAGAAGAAAAGAAGAAGAAAAAAAAAAAGAAATATATAGAAAGAAAAGTACATAAATATGGTATAGCTTCTTCATGCGTTCCAATCGAAAGGACCACCAGATTGTCTTCTTGTACCGTGGGAGACGGGTACGTTTCAAGGTTTCTGTGCAAGTGTTTTGGTACACCTTGGTCAACTCAGCGACCGTTGAGTCAATAAAGTCTTTCTGACTAAGACTTGGTTCAACTGGGGGTGCCTGTGATAGTTTGGTGCGAAGTACTCGACCAAACTTTCCCCAGTCTGCGTCCTTAAGATTGAAACGCATTCGGTCCTCATCAGCCTCCTCCGTGCCAGAGTCAACCTCCAGCGAGAAGGTGATGAGCCGGTGGTTGCTAGATGTAGCGTCATCGTGGACGTTCCAACGAACGACAGGGACCGGGATGTCCCGAGTCGACAGAGTGACGTCTATATTAGTTTGTCCAGCGTGACTTTGGAAGGTAGTGAGGAGGTTGGGTGTGTTGTGTACCCTCAGGTCGTGTGCCGATATAAAACGTTCAAGAATGGCTCCCTTCGGGCAAGTATTTCCATGCGGATCGTGCCAGAGCGGCGATCTGGCATTACTATCAGCAGCGATTATTATATGAGCCCCATCGAGCACTTCTAGAATAGCCTCAAGTTTGGCAAGTATTCTCTCGATGGGGACATTGAGCCTAAAATAACTACTAACTAGGTAACTACTAACTACTAGGTAACTACTAACTACTAGGTAACTACTAACTACTACTACCACCACCACCACCACCACCACCACCACCACGCCGGGTTAAAGCCGGCTGTGAATGTTTGTACCTTGTCTTGATGCCACAGGTCAGAAATCTGACCATCCAAACAAGTTCCCCTGAGTTTACTACATCTACTGGGTTGCGTGGCAAAGGCCTTGTAACTCACACCTATCTTATTACACGTGTCCCCCTCCAGAGTCACATCATCGGGAGGAACCAGCATGTATTCTTTAGGACCACCCTGTATATTGGAACATTGGGAGCACTTGTGTTGTGGCGTGAGCAAATATACAGATTCTGGATTCAGACAAAATGGACCTAGGAAATAAAATAATCTTTATGATCCTGATGACTCTCGTGGTGGTGGGTGGTGGTGGTGGTGGTGGTGATGATGATGCTGATGATGCTGATGATCCTGATGATGATCCTGATGATGATCCTGATGATGATCCTGGTGGTGGGTGGTGGTGGTGGTGGTGGTGATGATGATGCTGATGATGCTGATGATCCTGATGATGATCCTGTTGATGATCCTGTTGATGATCCTGATGATGATCCTGTTGATGATCCTGATGATGATCCTGATGATGATCCTGAAGAGAAGGAGAAAGGTTTCATTCTGAAATGGGACATGCTGTCAGTATTCACTATATCCACCTTATCTGATCTCCCATGGTCTCATCAATGCAATTCCCTGATTATGAAAATCAAAGAAGACTCTATCAAGAGTGTCAAGATAATTCAACGATTTGCTTCGCAATTTGAATTTAAATAGAAAGTTGGCTCTGTGTGGATGTTTGTCTGCTGGTAGAGCCATTATGTTGCAGTTTCAAGTGGTCAGGTAACATGGAGATAAAATGCCCTCGAGCCGATGAAAACTATCCGAGAAAGAATGTGATGTTGGCCTCAAAAATAACTTTTAATAACTTTCATCATATATTATTATGTA